>NC_139707.1:2305852-2348352 GCF_964188405.1 Protomyctophum parallelum | reverse complement strand
GTTCTATTTTTAACTATTTGTTTGGGTTTGAAGTAGGGATGCACCGATCCGATACTCGTATCGGAGATCGGCGCCGATCCAGGCTAAAATTCTAGATCGGGTATCGGATCGGTGGCCGATCCGATCCGATCCGATAATTATGTGTAATTACAGTATGAAAACAACTCTACCTCCTCTGTGACACAGCAGTGTAGTATTGACAGTATAACATGTGGAATGCAGCCAGGCTACCCTGCGCACACATTAACCTGGTCTAATTGTTGCACAGTTATTTAATAAATAATTCAGTGCATTTATATCTGGATTTGTTACATTTTGTTTTACAAAGTTGGGAAAGTAATGTTTAAGTCAAGCCTTGATGTTGCCTTACACAAAATAATGATCCCAGACTCCACACAGTGAGGCATACAGCTTAATAGGTTATTACGTTTCTTTGTGGGGGGGTATCGGATCGGTACTCTGTATCGGCAGATACTGGACCCCCATGTATCAAAATCGGTATTGAATGCCAAAAAGCCGGATCGGTGCATCCCTAGTTTGAAGTATTCTAGTCTCTGGCGTGCTGGTGTGTTGATTCCTTTTAGCATGCTGTGTACCAGATAGTCTTTAAGATTATTTTTTTTCTGTAGGCCGAGTTTCGCGATTATAATTTTTTTGGCAAAAGGAGAAGGAAAAAAACCTAACAATAACAATATAGGACCAAGTCCTTTCAGGACTGCTTGGTCCTTTAAATAAAAAAAGATCATAGAAATAAATATACAATAAAGAGAGTTCCACCGTGTTCAGTTTGGTTTGTCATACAGGTTTGTGTTTCCACCGCATTGTGTTGGACGGAACAATTGTCATTGTTTGATGCCTAGCTGAATGGTTAGAGAGCCTGTCTGGAGAGAAGGAGTCTCCTGAGGTTTGAATCTCAGTAAGTGATGCTGAGAGGTGGCTCACCATCAGGTGGGGTGAGATGTTGATCCATCATTTATTGATCTTTCTGCTGTTCCTTCGTCTGGAATGTGGTCTCGGTTGTTATTGTTGTTGTCGTCTGTTGTGGTTGGTTTCCATGGCTGCCAGTTCCCACCTGATGTCGTGTGGGAGTTCTGATTGGTCCAGAGCGTACTGAATAACTTCTAGCTTACATAACGTCTTAAGACTAGGACTCAAGTCTAAGATGAACAGCTCATCAGAGATAGTTTGATCTCCTTTTCTTCCTCCAAAGAGGATGATATGATCTCCCACAATGCAACAGCACATACCACGCATTGGACATGGTCCTTTCCCCTTGGGCTCAACTTTCTTCCAGGAGAAGGTCTCTGGACTGAATTTCCACAGATCATTGAGGTTCTGGTTACCGTTCGAGCCACCAAATATGTACAGCTCTCCATTGTAGGTTAATGCTGAATGACACCAGTGTCCTTCTGGTGGAAGTTGAGCAGAAGGTGTGTCCAGCCAGGCTTTGGTCTCTGTGTCAAACACTCTGATGGTGTTGTAGACCCCCTGGGGCCTGCAGTCCCTGAATACAAACATCTTGGTACCAATGATGGTAGCAGAGTGACTGAGTGAATCAGGAGGTGGAGTTCCTCTGGTGTTAATTAAAGTCCAGACCATTGTGCTGGTGTCCAACTTGTACATGTCATTAGTGTATCCAGTCAGCTTGGTGTCTCCTCCATGGATAAACATGACCTTCTCCAACACACAGGCTGAGTGGCAGCACCTCTCCTCTGGAACAGTCCCAGAAACCCTGGGTTGGAACCATCTGTGGGAGTCAACATCAAATGCATAAAGCACATTGCAGTAAGGCCCCCCTCCCCAGATGTAGACTGTATCTTCAACCAACACAGCTGTGTGGCCCCAGTGCATGGATGTAACCTCAAGGTAACCGTCTCCTCTTCCTGGTTCCACTGGAGGTAACTTCTTCCAGCATAAAGACACTGTGTTGAAGACATGGACATCCATCTGTCCCATGTTGTTGAAGTTCCCTCCATCACAGCCTCCAAAGGAATAGTTTGTTCCTCACTGCTACAGCAGCATGACGGACTCGCTTTGGTCCTCCTGCTTTGGAAACGGTCTGTCTGTCTGTCTGTCTGTCTGTCTGTCTGTCTGTCTGTCTGTCTGTCTGTCTGTCTTCTCTCTCGACATCTAAAGTCATTTTCAACACGGTGCATCATCTTATATCTTCTGGTGTGAAATCACACGAGACACAAACTGTTGCCATGCACGCCTTAACGACGCCAATTAGTGCAACCTTTGAACTCTATTGCTATATTTATTACTTGCGGCTACCTTGGGGTCTATGGATCTATGGGTCTTCCACACGTATAGCATAGTATAGTATATATGTATAGTTTATCATATAGTTTCATTATATAGATATTCCACTGTTACGTTCTTAGCTTACGCATGTTTCATGATAAATGCTTTTTATGTGATGTGTTCCCATGCTTTTTTGTTCTTGCTTAATGTAAGTCACTCTGGATTAAGAGCGTCTGCTAAAGGCCTAAATTGTAAATTGCTACAGCGTTCCCTAACACTGAGCTGTGTTGTGTGTGTGTGTGTGTGTGTGTGTGTGTGTGTGTGCGTGCGTGCGTGTGCGCGTGCGTGCGTGCGCGGAATGTGCTCAAGCTGACTGGCTGAGCACGGAATGTGATGTATGGTGATAACAGTGCCGCTCACGTCACGCGGGTGTGATATTTTTCTCCATATCGCTGTGTGAGAGAGTCCACTGAGCAACTCAAAGTGAGGCTGAATGACAAGCATTTTGCATTCTGGCTCTTTGAGGGGAGCTAGCGCCCCCTATGGCCAGCTTGGTGTGTTTGTGTGTTCTCAGGGGCGGCCTTAGAAATCTGGAGGCCTGTTTCAAGACCAAATATGAGGCCCCCACATACCTATGACATCATTATTTTGTTGAGGCCCCCCTGAGGGTGGAGGCCCGTTTCAATTGAAACTGGTGAAACATACTTAAGGCCTCCTATGTGTATAGGCTCAATGTATGTAACGTAGATAGTACTGTAGCACGTTAGTATAGTGTATACACATTATATAGATATTCCACTGTTAGGTTCTTAGTTTACGTATGATTCTTGATGACTATTTTCTATGTATTACCATGTGTTCTTAATTGCTTACTGTAAATTGCTCTGGATTAAATCTGCTAAATACCTAAATTGTAAATTGCAGACTACAGCTTTTAGTCCAAAATCTAGTCAAGGTTAATCACCAATGCAGAACCATGCACCACCAATCCAGAATTAAACCACACGCAAAAGGATTTAATCTGAATATCTATAGATAGATAGTTTAGATAGATAGTTAATTTGTCTCGGTCATGGTTTATCCAACATTATTACATACAAGGAAAAGGGGTTGTCATGATACAATTGACTGAAAAGGAAAGGGCCGAAGCCGAAGCTTATTATGCCCACCTTTTTGAGATTTCAGTAATCTAAAAAGGAAAAATAAAAAATAAATAGAGAAATCCGTTTTCTACATTGCTGCATTTCTAATGAAAGGATTAAACACATGTTGAAAGAAAAAATCAAAAAATAAATCCGATCAAAAAAGCTGGTCAAAAATCACTATTTCTACAACTTAGTGACAATTGTTACAATGATGATGATGTTACTAATACTTATTATTATTCACTTGTTTCTTTTATAAACTTATATAGCATACATACATACAGTACATACATACATATATGTACATGCATACATACATTTGCCTATGATACAAACACACATATACATATGGTCCTACATACATATGTGTTTACATGTATATGAAGTGGTTGCCTCATATACATGAATACTGTTTTGGTTTGATTTTGAGATGTGTATGTCCTCGCACACACACCCACACACACACACACACACACACACACACACACACACACACACACACACACACACACACACACACACACACACACACACACACACACACACACACACTCCTTTATATAGATAACGGTAGGTACGGGGATACACATATATACTGTATAATTACTGTTATTATATAATTAACACTTAGTTAGAGTGATTTCATATAGCCCTCGATTACCTTTGTTTTATTATGTTCTCTTGAATTTAATGATTGAATTGCTTAATTTTAATTCAGTGTCCAGATTATTCCATAGATTCACCCCAATGGCAGATAGACATCTCTCTTTGATGTTGGTCCGTGACATTGTAGTCTTTTTTTTAATTCCGATTCCCCTGAGTTCATACCTGGTTTCCCTAGGCTTGAATAGCTCCTGCATGCTGACTGGAAGCGACCTGTTATATGCTTTGTACATTATTATTGCTGTGTTGAGGTTTGGCTAGATGTGCAGATTTCAATGTGTTTGAAATAAATAAAGCAAGTCCGACAGAAGCAGCAGCAGTACCATAATCCGGCTGTTTGTTTGATCAATCCATTGCACAAAAAATAAAAAATAAATCCAGGTTTTAAGCATCCATAGAAGTAATTATAACTTTGCATATTAATGTTCTGTGTCCATGTACTGTTCATACAAGGGTTAAGAAAGAAGCACCGTTCTTGCAGATAAGGGAAAAAAGAAAAACATAATCGATTCCAAGGCAATCGCATGATCCTAATATAGTATACACAGTATATAGATATTCCACTGTTAGGTTCTTAGTTTACGTATGATTCTTGATGACTATTTTCTATGTATTACCATGTGTTCTTAATTGCTTACTGTAAATTGCTCTGGATTAAATCTGCTAAATACCTAAATTGTAAATTGCAGACTACAGCTTTTAGTCCAAAGTCTAGTCAAGGTTAACCCATTCTGACCGGGCACCCATGTTGGTGTTAGCATCATGTCGTGCTTTAGCTATTGAAAAATAGCAGATCTACAAGCTCATATCGCGCCACCGAGTGGCGCGATATGAGCTTGTAGGTCTGCTATTTTTGAAAAATCGAAGAACGACTGACATTTTTAGAATCTGATCTCAGGTCAGAATGGGTTCGTCAGACCAGTGTGTGTGTGTCCAGTGAAAACCTCGTATGAATCTGATCTCAGGTCAGAATGGGTTCGTCAGACCAGTGTGTGTCCAGTGAAAACCTCGTATGAATCTGATCCCAGGTCAGAATGGGTTAATCACCAATGCAGGACCATGCACCACCAATCCAGAATTAAACCACACGCAAAAGGATTTAATCTGAATATCTATCTATCTATCTATCTATCTATCTATCTATAAATGCGGCACGTCTCTGACTGTCTGTACTGTACGTGTGAAGGCCTACATCTGTAATGCACGGAACCGTTCTCCCCACAGACTTCAAATTCGACACGCGTGTTCCACACCCCCACAGGGAGTGCAGTGCCAACACACGGTTGTCCAGAACCGCCACAAAAGGCCTCTTGACCGGGCCCCTGACCACTGTCCATATGGAACTGGCCTGTTCTGACATCACTCCATATTTGGGCATGCCTGGCACAGAACTAAAGGGACACAGAGGGTGCGTTCGGCTATGCGCACCGGGAATGTGGTCAGTTTGTTGAGTGTGGTGGGCGGTGACGTCACAGAGTGCGTTCAGTGTGCCTTATTTACGAACGACCAGTTACAACACACCATTCACACTGAGCAACCCTACCCTGAGGGTAGGGTTGCTCAGTGCGTGCACTCGGCACACCCGGTGCGCAGCGCACTGGATTTCCGAACGACAACGCACTGAGTGCACTGAATAAACGAACGACAAGAGAGCACACCAGTGCGTTCAGGGCGCATTTCCGAACGCGCCCAGAGAGACAGATACAGAAACCTCCACGGGCATAAAAGCTGCACAGACAGATGGGTGGAACGGGTCATTCTGACATCTGCATAGACTCCGTATTTGGGCATGCCGGACAAAGAACTCCATTATTACAAAACATACACTAAACAACGTTCGTCCTATATTTCTATATTGCAATATTGATACTTTATCATCTCTATTTATTCTTATTCTAAGAGTTCTAGATGACCTTCTTTTACTAAGTGTCCACTCAAGTCATTCTGTGCAGTTGACTGTGTGGAGTGGTTAGAAGAGGATGGGGGGAGTGTTTATGCAAGTATCTAGGGGTGGAGACAAGTATCTATTGTCACACCCATTCCTGGGCTCAGAGATGCTAAATAATTTGAAATCTTAGAATGACAAATTCTGTACTTTGGTGTTTACAGTTCAACAAGTTTCAAATGGTCATATCTTCTTCATTTCCCCCCCAATTCCAACGAGCAATACATCATATGAAAGGTTACAGTGTGCAGTTTCATAATATGTAAAGAACTGAAAAATGACCATGGCCCCCTTGTATATTAACCCATTCTGACCGGGCACCCATTTTGGTGTTGGCATAATGTTATGCTTTAGCTATTGAAAAATAGCAGATCTACAAGCTCATATCGCGCCACCGAGTGGCGCGATACGAGCTTGTAGGTCTGCTATTTTTGAAAAAAATCGAAGAGCGACTGACATTTTTAGAATCTGATCTCAGGTCAGAATGGGTTCGTCAGACCAGTGTGTCCCCAGCGGAAAACCTTGTATGAATCTGATCTCAGGTCAGAATGGGTTAAACCACTGTCCCCGGTCACATATGGGCATAAAAGGGACACGGACATAATAACTGGGTGGGACATGCATTGTTCCATGTAGGCCTGTGCCCAACAGGCAACACCTTATCATCCTGCAAAGGGAAAATTGCCTTATCTTCAGGGAAAACACAGTTGTTCATTTTCTCCCCTTTTTTGTCAGCCTGATTTATTTAGCTTCTACCTCGGTCACCGGCAGTGGTGTAAAAATACACCAAGTACTGTACTCGAGTACAATGTTAAGGGTACTTTTATAGGTGCTATGTCCAATGATCGATACTTTGACTTCTACTCCACTACATAATCAGAGACAAATATATTGTACCTTTAATCCACTACAGTTATTTGAAAATGTTAGTTACTAGTTTCTTCGTAGATTTTGTTTATTATTACAATAAATGCAATAACTACTTCAGACCAACAGTACAATTTAGGCATTTAGCAGACACTCTTAACCAATTCTGACCTGGGATCAGATTCATACAAGGTTTCCACTGGACACACACTGGTCTGATTAACCCATTCTGACCTGAGATCAGATTCTAAAAATGTCAGTCGTTCTTCGATTTTTTCAAAAATAGCAGACCTACAAGCTCATAGCGCGCCACTCGGTGGCGCGCTATGAGCTTGTAGATCTGCTATTTTTCAATAGCTAAAGCACGACATGATGCTAACACCAAAATGGGTGCCCGCCCAAAATGGGTTAATCCAGAGCGACTTCAGTAAGCAATAACAAAAACATGGTAATACATCAAATACATAAAAATAGTCATCATGAATCATACATAAGCTTAAGAACCTAACAGTGGAATATCTATCTAAGGAAACTGTATACACTATAGAGAGACATGTCTACATAAAGTGCTATTTAAGTTACATAAATTGAGCCTACTGTATGCATATGCCTGTAGGCTCAGCTTATGTAACTTAAATGGCACTTTATAGCACAGTATATACATTTTGGGCATTTGTGAGCTTGTAGACAAGAGATTTGTATAGATTTGAATTGTGATCTTCTACTAAAGTATTTCTAAAATTGCAGTATTGATACTTTTACTTATGTAAAACATTTGAGTACTTTTTCCACCACTGGAAAATTGCCTTGTCTTCTGGGAAAATACAGTTGTTGATTTTCTTTCACCTTTTCTTTCTTTTTTTTTGTCAGGCTGTTTTCTTCTTCTCCTCCTGCCTCGGTCACTAGGCCATTCTGAACGGGCACCCATTTTGGTGTTGGCATCATGTTATGCTTTAGCTATTGAAAAATAGCAGATCTACAAGCTCGTATCGCGCCACCGAGTGGCGCGATACGAGCTTGTAGGTCTGCTATTTTTTGAAAAAATCGAAGAGCGACTGACATTTTTAGAATCTGATCTCAGGTCAGAATGGGTTCATCAGACCAGTGTGTGTCCGGCGGAAACCTCGTATGAATCTGATCTCAGGTCAGAATGGGCTAGGCCCGTTTCCCAGACGTGAATGTGATTGAGGTGTCAGCAGCTGCCATCTCTGGATTACCGAGACACTCTGAGTCGGAGCAGCAGGTGGTGCCACAGCCGGTAATGGAAGTCTCATTTTCACTGATAGAGAAAGGCGAGAGACCGCCAAGCTGATAGGAGCCCCGTCCGTGCACGGTTTGAGAAGGCACGCAGGCCCAGCATGCAGCAGGGCTTCGGGGACTTTGGTTTTGGTTTGATAGAAATAGCCTGCCAACCCCCGCTCGCTGCCCAGTAATCGATTTTCTTCCCTGAGATGAATTAGTTGTTAGTTGTTTTGAAGTGTTATGAAGGTCTTGTGAAAAGGAACTGATCACAAACACTTAAGATCTAACTAAGTAAAAACACAATGCCAGTAAGAATAAAGGCAATTTGAAATGTTGCGAGTTATTTGTCCATCACCCAAATATAAAGGTTTCAAGGTGTTTACTATTTCATTTACAAGAATAAGACGACACAAGGAAATGAGCAGACACATTTTAAACTGACACAAAATTGAAGCTGATAAATGGGTACTCTTTCCTGGACTGGCCAATCACACGAAGCTATGGTAAAATGAACTGGAACAGGAAACAGGCCTGTCCACCTTCTGTAAACCTGGGCCTACACAGTTATAGTTACAGTCTATTGAGCCAGACCGGCTGGGAACACGAGACAAGACAAGCAGCCCAGATGAGCAGCAGCACAGCATGCATGGCTCCACGACCCAGCAGGCTGGCAACCAGCCCACATGTAGCACTGTATAGGGTTCAGCAGTGTCCTCAGGGGACGGCAAGCGGAGCGAGATCCCTGGAGAGAGCAGAGCCACCGAGCCCTGTTATGTGTCCCAGCAGTCTGGCTATCAGTCTGGCTATACCAGCAGCAGAAGTATGTGAACCAGCCATCCTCAAGTGGGGGTTCCATCCACAGTATACTGTCCCCAACATCCAGATACACAGTAGTTCATTGTTAATCGATTATTCGCTGTTAAGAAATTAATCAATTCAATGTAACGGTTAACAATTAACAAAGATTGGCCCAGGCCGTAGCGTAACGGTCTGGGCACCGGACTGGTAATCGCAGTGTGCCGCGGGTTCGACTCCCGGACCCGACACGGCCTTTACTGCATGTCATCCCCCCATCTCTCTCCCGTTTCCTGTCAGCCTACTGTCTGTCCCTTCAAAAATCAATAAAAGGCGTAAGCCGCAAAAAATATCTTAAAAAAAAAAAAAAAAAAAAAAACAATCGAAAGATTCTGCGGTTCCATCATGGTAGTTTTCTGTGCTGTCTGCGCGTGCATGTGGCCGAGGAATGCACATGCAGGCCGGTGAAAAAGGTCCCCCACACCGTGGTAGCCACAGAAACAGATTTTGCATGTGATCATGTGACAGACAACACTGTCTTTTCATTTAATTTTTATTCCTCATACAAAGATGCCATTGCCTGGACCTGTATCACAAATGCAACAATTCATTGATTAATCGTAATCAAATTGATTATTCAATTAGTTGCAAACTAATTTAGTAATTGTAAATCTGCATCTAATTGCTGGAGTTGAATTAATTGTGGGTGTTTTTCCACTTAACCCTTTTACTGCTGCCATTTATTGAGAAATTAGGACCTAATTCATGCCAGCATTTTTTTAATTTGAGCTCTTATTTTGAAAAGCCACATTTTGCCTCAACCGGAAGTGAGCTTATCCCTGCCAGCTTTACGTTGCCAAGACAACCTTTGTTTACATGATCGAATCATGCCGGTACATTTTAGCACTCCACAACGTCGGCTCGTGCCGTCAAAGAAACGCTGTTTTGACCAAAAATGCCATCTGGGACAAGGAATAGGAGATACAGGCGATTGAAAGAAACGGATAGAATGGATTCTTATGGTGACGGTGAATTAATATGAACGATCCAGTGCAGTGCTATCAACACTGCTAGCTAACCGGCTAACGTGAGTAGCATTATGGCATGATCAATCATATGCACTATAAAAGCGCAATTGCCGAAGGGCTTCGGCAATGGCAGCAAGCGTTAATATCAAATTAATGCTTCAATTGCCGAAGGGCTTCGGCAATGGCAGGAAGACGGTTAACCATAGTTTTTTCCAGCGTTAAATCTAAGTGAGCCATCTCTCTCCCCTTACATTCTGCTGATTGCACAGTAGCGACTGCAAAGCAAAATATGACACAAAGCAATGGTGGCTTTATTTGAATTCATTTCATGTTATTTGTAAACCACACGTTATATTATTGTTTTTATGAATGTAAAAAAATCGATTACATATTGGTGCTCCTTAGATTTTGGTGGGTGCTCCTTCATTTTGAAATTGGTAGCACAAGCGCTACCAAGTAAAAAAGTTAATTTCGAGCCCTGCTCATAACTATACCACCAACACTGTTATTAACCCATTCTGAACGGGAACCCATTTTGGTGTCGGCATCATGTTATGCTTTAGCTATTGAAAAATAGCAGATCTACAAGCTCATATCGCGCCACCGAGTGGCGCGATATGAGCTTGTAGGTCTGCTATTTTTGAAAAATCAAAGAACGACTTCGACATTTTTTAGAAGCTGATCTCAGGTCAGAATGGGTTAACACTAACAAGTGGAGTTGGGGCCGGAGAGCATCGGCTCTCTGTGGTGGACAGACATTCCACCGACCCTCCCTCCTCCATATGGGCTCGGTGACAGTAACCTCTTCTACGGTGTCACCATAGCAACGGAGCTAATAATGTCAACATTCCGTCACGGGCGCGGCATGCAGCCAGGCACAGCCAGCCAGCCACCCACCCACCCACGACAAACACCCAGACACGACACAGACACAGATGCACAGACCCAGCCAACCGTCTAGCAGGCAGCCTGGGCACCACGAAAGGTTAGTGTTGAGCTTCGGCTGCATGGTGGTATTGATATAACCCTTTCGTCATCTGACTTGTTGCGAGGCGTTTTGGCGTGCATCGTGTTAATACGTTTTAAAGGTATTTTAGACCATAAAGTTGATCTTCCTCCAGAGCCTACATTAGTGGCAGGGCCCTCGCATACAGTATGTTTCCTGCCAGCAACACTACGTACTGTATAATGAGCAGCCCACACGGCACAGTTTTAACCTTTATTTAAGCCAGGAAGGTTGATATGGAGCTCACATCCCTTTGGTCCGCTTCCCACCTGGGAGCCATGTTGTGTACACACTACACCTGCTCCTGGTCCCTAGGTACTGCACTGGCCCAATTAGGGACCATTTACAGCCTGCATACACGGCGTACACACTGAAGGAAAACAGGGGAGGGCTTAGCCCTGGAACATGACTGCCATGATGATTATCATGACAGTCATGCAGTAACTTTGCCCTGTTTTTTGCGCTCGCTGCATTTACAAGATTTCCGTATATATAAACATTCAGATTTCAAATATAAAGTACTCACAAAGTGTCCCACGGGTGTTAGTTAGTAGCAGCGCCAGCGATTAGAATTGCTGCGTCCCGCGTTGTTTAATAAAAAGCATTTTTGTCCGAGCTACTTTTTTCAAACGGGGTTCGTTTGGGAAATCCACAGTTGCACACCGGGAGCGCACTCGCCTATTAGTCTGTAGGGCTGACCTCGATTAGTCGAATAGTCGACTAATCGATCGGAACGGGTCTCAGTCGACTGACCACCTCATAGTCGACTAAAAAAAAAAAAAAAAAACTTTTTTTTTTTTTTTTTTTTTGCCCCAAAAAAATGTATATAAAAATACAATATTTACAAAAATATACAAAAATATTGTATTATTCCACTAGGTCTGTGGGGGACATAAACACATTTGAACATTCTGACTGTTCAAATCTCCAATGTGCATCTGGAGTGTGTCTGCCTGTGTGGCAATGTGCCACTGCCTGTGACTTGAATCGCACAGTGTGCTGGCCTGATAGACTCCAGAATCTCAATCTCACCTGCTGTGCTCAATCTGGCTAATGACAAGCCTCTCAGTTGTTAAAAAGAAAGATTTGAACAGTCAGAATGTTCAAATGTGTTTATGTCCCCCACAGACCTAGTGGAATAATACAATATTTTTGTATATTTTTGTAAATATTGTATTTTTATATTAAAAAAAATTGGGGCAAAAAAAAAAAAAAAAAAAAAAAAGTTTTTTTTTTTTTTTTGCTTAGTCGACTATTAGTCGACTAACAGCTAATTTATTCATCTATCAGTCGACTATACAAATCCTTAGTCGGGGACAGCCCTATTAGTCTGTATTGGCAGGGCGGTCAGCCTACCTATATCGAACACACCGAGTGCCACCCTCCTCCCGACCGATAGGGGCGCGTAGTTGAAAGCCAATGGCAAAATAACACCTCGGATAAAAATGCTTTTTATTAAACAACGCGGGATGCAGAAATTCTAATCGGTGGCGCTGCTACTAACTAACACCCGTGGGACACTTTGTGAGTACTTTATATTTGAAATGCGAATGTTTATATATTTTAATTATTTGTAAATGTAGCGTTCGCAAAAACCAGGGTGAAGTTGCGTCATGACTCTCGTATGAATACGAGAGTCATGAATCATGGCTAGGGAGGGCTAAGATAAGATATGTATTTGTCACTGGATGAGACATATAACGAAACGTCGTTTTGTGCATCCATAACACACAGTAGTATCAAAAAATGTAAGAAAGAAACTTTATATTGTTAGTCCGTCATAGTCCATTTGGGTCAAGTCATCTCAGTCTATGAAAAAAGGCATCTATGATCCGAGAGCATTGGAAATGGGAATTACTCAAGTAAAGTACAAATAACTCAAAATTGTACTTAAGTACAGTACTTGAGTAAAAATGTACTTATAGTTACTTTCCACCACTGTTATAGAATGTTAGGTTGTTATATGGTTCACTGCAAATCATTGTGTGCCCCTGGGATTAGAATATTGTCAGAGACAGAGTAAAATACTATGAAAAACACCGCCATGGAAGGATCATAGTGCAGCGATTAATTGGTACAGATGTAATTGTATATATATTTTTTCTGTCATCCAGAACCTGTCTTTATAATAAGTAATAATGGCCTTAATATCATCAGAATTATTTGCATGTGTGATCTTGTGTGTGTGTGCGCGAGCGGCCGCTGTTGGGACATACATTTACCCGACTGTGTGAGTGTTGCGTATATTTAAATATAAGCGTGTTCATGTGTGTGTGTATATATATGTGCGTGGGTGCGTTCGTCTGCGTGTTTCCCCCCCGCAACTGGATGTGCCAATTAGCTCCGGGAGATGACAAGAAGAGAGCATGAGTCAGGCAGGGGCTTGGTGGTAACGAGCTGCCGTAGCACCCAGATAGCACCTCCATGCTACAACCCCCCCACACACACACACACACACACACACACACACACACACACACACACACACACACACACACACACACACACACACACACACACACACACACACACACACACACACACACACACACACACACACACACACACACACACACACCCCTCACTTCATCTCCTGCCATTCCTCCTGAACCTCTTAGAATCTCTCTCTCCCTGGCGCCCACCTCCCCCTCGATCTCCGATTTAAAAAACCTCTTTAATGTAGGAGGCCTATTTATTAACACACAATATACTGTATATCAAATGTAATTATATGCACATGCATAAAGTAAATGGCAAATCGAGTGGAACATCGAGTGGCAAAGTCAGTTTAATGTTGTTTAACGTCGTCTAATACAATCAGATAGGACTTTTCTGTTTGGATGTATGGGCTGTCAATCAGATGGGACTGTTCTGTGTGCATGTATGGGCTGTCAATCAGATAGGACTTTTCTGTGTGGATGTATGGGCTGTCAATCAGATAGGACCTTTCTGTGTGGATGTATGGGCTGTCAATCAGATAGGACCTTTCTGTGTGGATGTATGGGCTGTCAATCAGATAGGACCTTTCTGTGTGGATGTATGGGGCTGTCAATCAGATAGGACTTTACTGTGTGGATGTATGGGCTGTCAATCAGATAGGACTTTTCTGTGTGGATGTATGGGCTGTCAATCAGATAGGACCTTTCTGTTTGGATGTATGGGCTGTCAATCAGATAGGACTGTTCTGTTTGGATGTATGGGCTGTCAAGGCCAGAAGGTAGTTTTTGCCACTCAGTAGGCGTTCCCGCATAACGTCCAGGTATGATGGTGATGTCATGCTCATACCCTCTATTTACTTGCCTAACCCATTCTGACCTGAGATCAGATTATATAAAAGTCTTCTACATCCTGACTGTTTTCTGATAAAGCTATGTTTCTATGTCAGTCGTTCTTGAATTTTCAAAAATAGCAGACCTACAAGCTCGTATTGCGCCACTCGGTGGTGCGATATGAGCTTGTAGATCTGCTATTTTTCAATAGCTAAAGCACGACATGATGCTAACACCAAAATGGGTTCCCGTTCAGAATGGCCTAATTGCGAATCTTTTGTGTTGTCATTATCCATTTATCCTTGCAAATGTCACCCCTGGAAAGCCCTACCGACTGTCTGTCTGTCTGTCTGTCTCAACAACTTTTCTCATTCAACAACTGTTCCTTTCATGTTCCCCTCTGCCAGGTATGGTCCTTAATGTCCTCACAACGAAGCTGCTGACCTAGAAAGTAACTTTTTAATCCCACCGTAATTGTCTCTCCAAAATGCTACCATCTCGTCCTCTCCGGGCATGCAGTGTAAAATACTAATATGCAGGATTTAACCCATTCTGCGCGGGAACCCGTTTTGGTGTTAGCATTACCTTATGCTTTAGCTATTGAAAAATAGCAGACCTACAAGCTCATAGCGCGCCACCGAGTGGCGCGCTACGAGCTTGTAGGTCTGCTATTTTAGAAAAATCGAAGAACGACTGACACGGCTTTTTTCAGAAAACTGTCAGGATGTAGAAGACATTTTTAGAATCTGATCTCAGGTCAGAATGGGTTAATAGACAGGCAGGCAGGCAGGCAGGCAGGCAGGCATATTTAAAAAAAATCACACCTGTGTGAACTGAGTGGTGCAACTCCCCCCCCCCCCCTCTCTCTCTCTCTCTCCCCCTCTCTCTCTCTCTCATTAGCAGGCAACAGAGCAGCACTATCCCTCTCTGTTTATGGTGCCCCCTACTGGTAAGTCATATACTGGTGCTCAGATACACATAGGCGTGTACACACGGACATGGCTGGTTGTAGGAGTGGTTGCACCACTCAAAAAATGACTATAGATTCACGTTTGAAAGGCCCTTTAGGTTGTGACCAGGCTTTTCCCTTCGCAGATAAGACTGGGACCAAAGGCTAGCTGGGCATAGGAGGGGTTGCGGCCCTAAAAATAAAAAATAAATCATACTTGTGTGAAGTGAGGGGTGCTCTTATCATCATACATCATCACATTCCGTGCTCAGCCAATTAGATCATTACATTCCTGGTGCAAACAAACATACAGACACACAAATCTGTGCATATATAGGAGGGGCTATAGCGGCGCCTTAAAAAAAAAAGTATTCCGGTTTGGGGTTTCCGTATTTTTCGGTGTCACTTTGTTTTGGTCCCCCTGGTTTGTTTTTAGTCTCGCCAGTGGCTACGAGTTGGAATAAAAGCTGGATATACCAGACAAACTATTCCAGACAACCATCTGTGCTGGCTTTTTCTGGTTGGAGGACTATGAGAAGCTGGAGTTTTGTTTTGGGAGGGGTATTTTTGCTTTGGCAGACTTTTTATGCAAATCGTGAGAAATGAGGCAGAATGTTTTTGTTTGTGTAAAAATGTTTCTTTTACACAATGCAATATTGAAGCAATGTTATGGTGTGTCCTGTAAGTCCATGTGGGCTGGGCGCCTTTGGTGCATGACACAGAAATAAAGAATCTATCTATCTATTCCAAGAAGTACTTGAAGAAACGTGTCGGATTCATACGCCGCATCAAGGCTTTTATTGGGTAGACCCTAAAATGATGATGCCCTTGATCTTCGGGTATTTTTGGTCATTCTGATTCCGGTTTGGGGTTTCTGGACTGATGACTACAAAGCAGTGACTACAACATGACGTAATTTACTATCCTCTGACTGATGACTACAAACCAGTGACTACAACATGACGTAATTTACTATCCTCTCCCGATCTCATAAACCCGATAATGGTATGCCATTGCCTCCTAGGCTACCAGGCACCTACGGCGACAGGCAGCACACACTGGAGCACTAATAGTCTGGAAACATAAATATGTTTCTATACATTTTACATTTTACATACTTTTCCAGACCTGGAAAAGTATGAAATGAAATTTCATACTTTTCCATACTTAGGAACGCTGCAGACAGACAGACGGACGGACGGGACGGAGTGAGTGAGTGAGTGAGTTCTGGCAAAGTGAATTCAACAATTTAGAAAGCCGGGCTCGAAATAGCGACCATTTTGGTCGCAAATGCACCTGAATTTTAACCCATTCTTTTTTTTAATTTATAATTTTTATCCCACGATTTTGTAACCCATTTTTCACCCCTGTGTCAATTATCTAATGTGATCCTGGGCTCTACACACCCTCCGCCAACCTGGGGAGAGCAACGGACTTGAACTCATGCTTCCTTCATGCCTGAGTGTCCAAGTTGCTCCTTTACACCTGACAGGGGGGAGTTTCCCTGGTTGGACGTAGCGCGTGGAAGGAACACGTTATTCCAACCAGTTCCATTCCTCCCCATCAGGCGCCCCGGCTGGCCAGGGGGAGGCAGTTTAGAGACCAGGATTACTGCATGTTTTTGTGAGGGTACCTACCCTAGGGGACACGGGGAGAACATACAAACTCCACACAGAAAGGCCCTTTCGCCAACACCGCCTCTGGTATGGGCACTGATGACGCGGAGGAGGAAACACGCCGCCAGCACCCACAGCGCCCCGAGCGGGAATCGAACCCAGGACCTTCTAGCTGTGAGGCGACAGCACTACCAACTGTGCCACCGTGCCCCTACAATTTTAACCCATTCTGACCTGAGATCAGATTCATACGAGGTTTCCGCCGGACACTGGTCTGATGAACCCATTCTGACCTGAGATCAGATTCTAAAAATGTCAGTCGCTCTTCGATTTTTCAAAAATAGCAGACCTACAAGCTCGTATCGCGCCACTCGGTGGCGCGATATGAGCTTGTAGATCTGCTATTTTTAAATAGCTAAAGCATAACATGATGCTGACAACAAAATGGGTGCCCGGTCAGAATGGGTTAATCTTTGCGACCTAAAAATATATTTGGGAGCACTAGTGCCACTACAAATAATTACTGTGGAGCGCCTGGCTACAGCGATCGATTGTAGAAAAACAGGCGCTCTGAGCCGCTCTCTGACATCCAACTCCCCTGTACCGCCAGTGCTCCTGTCTGCTAGCTGCACTAGCACTTCATGCTAACAAACCAACGTGTGAAGTGTGTAGTTAACTACTCTTTGACACAACGCTACGGGACAGCGTTGAACTTGAGCGCTGCATCGCTCACATTCCAGAGCGCCTCGGCTCGCAACTTCACCATGTGTCAGAAAAGTACATTATTTCAAGCGTTCAGATTCAGAAAAGACCGGAGCGAATGTAAAAGAGACGGGCGGACCGGCGGTGTGTGTGATGTGTCGAATCGCTCACGTCTTGCAATGAGTCGGTTCACGTTCACCCCCCCCCCCCCCCCCCCCCCCACCCCCCCCCGGCACACGCACACACACACACACACACACACACAACGGATATCGTGGATCGGGAGCTCAGCTGAGCTGACACGTTTCTTCTGAGAAACTGAATGAATAGCTAGCCTACTACAACAGTATGAATAGGCTATGACTAACGAGATGCAAATATGCAACATAAATAATAGTGCTGTAGCCTCGAATGCTGCAATTGATCACTTGGTATGCTAAGTGGAGTGGCTGTGTGTCATCCAACATTTACATGTTAGTAGTAAGCCTACTAGTGCAAAAAATAAAAACCACATATTTTTATTTATACAAATGGAAGTGTACACTACACTACTTGCTTTCCCCTTTTTACCTCCTTTATGATGATGAGTTCCTGTTTTTTGGCTGCCTATATATAAGTCTACATTTGTATGTCTCTAAATGTTATGATGAATTGAACAACGTTAACTGTAATGTTTCCGTTGGTGTACTATACTACTGCCGTTCGTCACTGGACCATGCGTGTCCCGAGTTACACAGACGGCCGCCGCCTGCTGCTGAGTGTGCTGCTGTGAGTGTCAGCGTTGCTACAGACAGTACAGTCAGTCAGTCAGTCAGTCACAGTGCTGCTGTGAGTGTCAGTGTTGCTACAGACAGTACAGTCAGTCTGCTGTGAGTGTCAGTGTTGCTACAGACAGTACAGTCAGTCTGCTGTGAGTGTCAGTGTTGCTACAGACAGTACAGTCAGTCTGCTGTGAGTGTCAGTGTTGCTACAGACAGTACAGTCAGTCAGTCAGTCAGTCACAGTGCTGCTGTGAGTGTCAGTGTTGCTACAGACAGTACAGTCAGTCTGCTGTGAGTGTCAGTGTTGCTACAGACAGTACAGTCAGTCAGTCACAGTGTCAGTGTTGCTACAGACAGTACAGTCAGTCAGTCACAGTGTCAGTGTTGCTACAGACAGTACAGTCAGTCAGTCACAGTGTCAGTGTTGCTACAGACAGTACAGACAGTGTTGCTACAGACAGTACAGACAGTGTTGCTACAGACAGTACAGACAGTGTTGCTACAGACAGTACAGACAGTCAGTCACAGTGCTCGCTGCAGGGACTCCCGTGAACCGTGAATCGATTCAGTGAATCGAATCATTGCCGTGGGCGTGAAACGAATCGCTCACACACTGAAATGATCCGTTTGGCACATCACTATGTGTGTGTGTGTGTGTGTGTGTGTGTGTGTGTGTGTGTGTGTGTGTGTGTGTGTGTGTGTGTGTGTGTGTGTGTGTGTGTGTGTGTGTGTGTGTGTGTGTGTGCGCGCGTGCGTGCGTGCGTGTGTGCGCGCATGCAAGAGAGAGAGGGAATGAGAGAGAGAGGGAGGGAGAGAGAATAGCAGACTTGTAGGTGTTTCTACATAGCATAGCAGCAGTATTGATACTTTTACTTAAGTAAAACATTAGAGTAATTTTTCCACCACTGATTAGAAGTATATGCATATAGCTATAAATACCATGTTTTACATCGAAATTATTTTATATTATAAATTCTAATTATATGATCTAAATGGGCTATGAAGGTGAAAAACACAAAACAAAGAAAAAGAAAACAGGTGCTGTGAATGGCCGGAATCAGTGCAGACTATAGAGGGTCCTCATCTGGAGATGTTTGATGAATCAGTGTAGACTATAGAGGGTCCTCATCTGGAGATGTTTGATGAATCAGTGTAGACTATAGAGGGTCCTCATCTGGAGATGTTTGATGAATCAGTGTAGACTATAGAGGGTCCTCATCTGGAGATGTTTGATGAATCAGTGTAGACTATAGAGGGTCCTCATCTGGAGATGTTTGATGAATCAGTGCAGACTATAGAGGGTCCTCATCTGGAGATGTTTGATGAATCAGTGTAGACTATAGAGGGTTCTCATCTGGAGATGTTTGATGAATCAGTGCAGACTATAGAGGGTCCTCATCTGGAGATGTTTGATGAATCAATGTAGACTATAGAGGGTCCTCATCTGGAGATGTTTGATGAATCAGTGTAGACTATAGAGGGTTCTCATCTGGAGATGTTTGATGAATCAGTGTAGACTAGAGGGTCCTCATCTGGAGATGTTTGATGAATCAGTGTAGACTATAGAGCAGGGTTCCCCAATTAATTTTCCTCAAGGGCCATATTTTGACTAGCGTACCAGGCTGGGGGCCGAGTCTGCACGCGCGAGGTCGAGGTCTTGCCCTGAAAATTCATTTTCAGGGCAAGACCCCATTTGAAAAGGATGCCCAGTTTGACATGCATAGGCTACTGACCCCCATTTAATGCCATTTATATCTGGGAACCTTAAAAAAAAAAAGGTATGGAAGGCCCATGGAAATTCTTTCATGGGCCACAAGGGGGCGCTCTGTGGGCCGCAAATGGCCCGCGGGCCGCCTATTGGGGAACCCTGCTATAGAGGGTCCTCATCTGGAGATGTTTGATGCCTCTGTCTCTTTGAAGAGATGGATGGATGAGGGACAGACACTACATTTTAAATTCTGGCATGCATTTTTATACTTTAGTCATTTTATGTTATTTGTAAACCACACGTTATAATTAGGGCTGTCAATCGATTAAAATATTTAATCTGATTAATCGCATGATTGTCCATAGTTAACTGTGATTAATCGCAAATTAATCACATATTTTTTATCCGTTCTAAATATACCTTAAATCAGTGGTTTTTCATATCAAGGTCCATTATTTATTCTGCATTTGAGCCACGGAACCACCATTTGATGACATTTAGCCTTCCAGACCCAAACTAAAGAACTGTATTGATGTTGGCCAATGGTACCATTACGAGAGATAACAGGCCATGTTGATCAAAATAACATGTTTTCTAAGTTTTCTAATTGTGTAGACTTAAATTAACTTAAGTAATGCAGCTGTTTAACAATTATTCAACTCTTCAGTGTAAAATTGCCATGCGTCTCTCAACCATTCTGTCAAACTTCACAGTGCGTTAATCGCGCGTTAAAAAAAATAGTGCCGTTAAAAGGATTGTGAGTTAACTAGTTAATAGTGCGTTAACTTTGACAGCCCTAGTTATAATATTGTTTTTATGAATGTAAAAAATCAATTACATATTGGTGCTCCTTAGATTTTGGTGGGTGCTCCTAATCTTTTTCTGGTGCTCCTTCATTTTTAAATTGGTAGCAAAGCGCTACCAAGTATAAAAAGTTAATTTTGAGCCCTGGAAAGTCTTCGTCAGTCCCCCAAAACTTTATTTTCTTCTACTCACAGCCCTGTCACAGCATGTCTTCACGTCTGGCTGAGTGTCCTGGAGAGATTTTCTGCCTGGCCGACTGTCCAGCAAATCAATCAAGACTCCTCAGAAATGTGACAGATTGTGTCTCCGGGGACCAGGCCAAGAAAAAAAATGGATGTCCTTGGGATTTAACTGACACATCACTGGCAGAGCTCGTCAGGCCAATGCAGGTATACACACCGTGAAATCGCAAGTGTTTACTTCTGACCTGAGATCAGATTCATACGAGGTTTCCACTGGACACACACACTGGTCTGATTAACCCATTCTGACCTGAGATCAGATTCTAAAAATGTCAAGTCGTTCTTCGATTTTTCAAAAATAGCAGACCTATACAAGCTCGTAGCGCGCCACTCGGTGGCGCGCTATGAGCTTGTAGATCTGCTATTTTTCAATAGCTAAAGCATAACATGATGCTGACACCAAAAGGGGCTCCCGTACAGAATGGGTTAACTCTGAGAGTGTGCAAATGGAACCAAATGGACCTGTACACTGTCAGAGTGAAGTGATCATCCAGGATGTCACAGAGGCCCTTTTCCACCGGTTGGTTCCCAATGGGAGCCGGTTCAGTTCTTTTTGGTTCTTAGTCCATGAGCCAGAGCTCCAAAATTGGTGGGAAAAACTAGACCTATATATTAACCCATTCTGAACGGGCACCCATTTTGGTGTCGGCATCATGTTATGCTTTAGCTATTGAAAAATAGCAGATCTACAAGCTCATATCGCGCCACCGAGTGGCGCGATACGAGCTTGTAGGTCTGCTATTTTTTTTAAATCGAAGAACGACTGACATTTTTTTAATCTGATCTCAGATCAGAATGGGTTAATCAGACCAGTGTGTGTCCAGAGATCTCCATATGGGCACAAAAGGGACACAGACGGATCGTTAAAATGGGTGCTATGACAACGGGTATTGCATACTGGGTTCCCAACTTGCATCGTTCCCAAGTAGGCCGGTGGCCGACGGGCACAGGTATAGTTAGGATAACAGGATGACAGCCTATCCTGAACCAATACAGCCACCCTGTCACATCGACGCATTTCTCCAAGTAGCATGTCTGCTCCTAAGTTGAAAAATCTAGTAGCACACATAATTTTAGGGGCAAGATGAAAGGTTATCAAATAATGTGTTTTTCTTTACTGCTTCTGACGGAAGGTTCCGCCAGTAGGAATCCAACCGGCAACTGCTCTGTCTGATAAGCTTTATTATTTATATCAAACCGGATCGCTGATTTCTTTTTTTTTTGGCTTGGCCTTTCCTTCTTTAGCGATCCTATACCGGATTGCGCAACCGCGCTGCTGTTCACCTCCCTTCATACAGGCTGAGTAAAAAGCTGAATTACTCGAAATCTACGGAGCTCTCCATGGTTTGGATAAAACGCGCGATGTTCGGAGGTCTTTGCTGATTATCCGGTGGTCTTGGGAACATTGGCACTTTCTAGAGCAAGGATGGCTTCATTTTAGCTTGCTAGCATTGACACTAGCAGATGGGTTAATAAAGTGATATGAGGTAGGGGTGGGAGTTATGGCAAAATATTATATCACAATATCTTTTCAGATCAGTATCACAGTATTGTTTTATGTTCGTTATCACATAATCTTTATAATCAATTTGTTCTGTTTTTATGCAGATATAGATATAGATAGATAGATAGATAGATAGATAGATAGATAGATAGATAGATAGATAGATAGATAGATAGATAGATAGATAGATACTAGATAGATACTAGATAGATAGATAGATACTAGATAGATAGATAGATAGATAGATAGATAGATAGATAGATAGATAGATAGATAGATAGATAGATAGATGTCTATCCTCGCATGAAATGCAGACCAGCCTCTCGTCTGTAGCGAAAATATAAAGAGCGTTTTTGCTACTCACCAATACAAAGGTGGCTTGAAGAAAGCCTAAGAAAAAAACAATACTACGGATATACTATTAATACTACTGATATTGCCAAGAGAACTCCTCATAGACGAGATGTTTTCATCTGGTGAAAGAAATCCCTTTGTGGTCAAAAAGTGCATTTTATACAATAAAAATACCAATAATATCAAACTCACTCACAGGCGAAGTGAAGTGACCTATAGTGACCTAGTACCCTGTCACAACTCAGCTCACTACCATCAACCGCAGGCACAACACATCAGCCTTCACATCCAGAGAGCCAGAAAGTTATTAAACATGTTAAATTGTAGTGCTGTACAATAAATAAATAAAAAGACTGTCTGTTTAAAGTCACTGAAGTTGGCTCCAGGTGCCACAGACTAACAACAATAAATATGTTCATGGAAAAAACTGAGAACTGTGTGAGAATCGTGATCTCAATTCTTGTGGAGGAAAATCGAGATTCACATTTTGAGCAAGAATCGTGCAGCACTAATTACGGTGATTGCTCATCATATTAGTGTATTGTGTGTACACAGCATACAACACAACGTTGTTTTCCTTCTGGTCCCAGTCAGAGGTCATCAACAAAGACGTGAAAGACGTAATCGGGAGCAAAGAAAACGTGATCAGGACATAATGATTGGAACGATCGGCGCCGTCCACAAATTACACAAAATGTGAAAGAAAGAAAGAAAGAAAGAAAGAAAGAAAGAAAGAAAGAAAGAAAGAAAGAAAGAAACCAACCTTGAGTCGACTTTTTCCACTGCTCTTCTTCCGGATATCTTCACCCGATCCATCCATCCATCCATCCATCTTCAACCGCTTATCCGTAGTCGGGTCGCGGGGGCAACAGCTCCACCAGAGAGCTCCAGACTTCCCTCTCCCGAGCAACATTAGTGACTTCCTCCTGGGGGATTCCGAGACGTTCCAAGGCCAGAGAGTCGATGTATTTCCTCCAACTGCGCCTTGGTCTGCCCCGGGGTCTCCTCCCAGCTGGAGATGTCCAGCTGAATGTTGGGCAGCCACAGCCTCGTCTCAGTTCCCATATAAAAAGAGATACCTGCTGGGTGGCAACACATGAATTATCATAAAATACTTTAAAAGAATCCTATGTGTAACACTCCAAATGTGGGGCAATGAATGGGGGACTGCCCATAAGACTGCTCATAAATCTGACATCCCGTTAGTCCGACCTACGCGGCTGGTTAAGACTGAGGTTATATAGATAGATAGTTTATTTGTCTCGGTCATGGTTTATCCAACATTATTACATACAAGGAAAAGGGGTTGTCATGATACCGTTGACTGAAAAGGAAAGGGCCGAAGCCGAAGCTTATTATGCCCACCTTTTTGAGATTTCAGTAATCTCGTATAAGGAAACAAAGACTAAATAAAGAAATCCGTTTTCAACATTGCTGCATTTCTAATGAAAGGATTAAACAAAATCATGTTGAAAGAAAAAATCAAAAAATCAAAAAAAGCTGGTCAAAAAGCACTACTTCTAGTGATAATGAATAATTGTTACAATGATGATGATGTTACTAATAATAATTATTCACTTTTTTCTTTTATAAACTTACATAGCCTATATACATACATACATACATACATACATACATACATACATTTGCCTATAAAGACACATACATATGGTCCTACATACATATGTGTTTACATGTATATGAAGTGGTTGCCTCATATACATGGATACTGTTTTAGTTTGATTTTGAGATGTGTATGTCCTCGCACACACACCCACACACACACTCACACTCCTTAATACATAGTCTTCAGATACGGTAGGTACGGGGATACATATATACTGTATAATTACTGTTAATATATAATTAACACTTAGTTCTGATTCCATATAGCCCTCGATTACCTTTGTTTTATATGTTCTCTTGTTTTTACTCACCACCGAAAATCCAGACTATGAATAGGCCTTAAGAGTCATTGAATACTTATCGATTAACATAAAAAACATTAACATTATTGATATATGAATAGCAGTTCAAAGAATGTGCTAGCAGTTTAGCACTTGAGTCAAAAGTAGGCCTAAATATCTCTTGATATTTTGTTTCTTATATTTTGTTTTCAGTTATTTCAAAAGATTATTATTTCATCAGTACATTTTCATGAATTGTTTTAAATTAGGGAAAGAAATCTCAAGAAGTAATGTAAAACTTAAAGGGACACTTCACCCTTTTTGCAAAAAATATATGTTAATGACATTTAGAAGCTTTAGAACACTGTCCCGAGGGTCTTTATGTGTGTAATATGTGGTTTTAGATATTTTAGATTGTAGCAGTGAGCACAGTGTCTCTGATGTCATGGACACTGGTCTCACTTCCTTCCTGGACTACAATTCCCAAAATACTTTGGTGCACTGCTCCTCATTGTGGATAGAGGGAGGGCTGTCTTACTGAGACAACATGTAGTCCAGGAAGTAAGTGATCCCAGTGTCCATGACATCAGAGACACTGTGCTCACTGCTACAATCTAAAATATCTAAAACCACATATTACACACATAAAGACCCACAGGAAAGTGTTCTAAAGCTCCTAAATGTCATTAACATATATTTTTTAGCAAAAAGGGTGAAGTGTCCCTTTAAATGTAACTAAACTGTTTTACTAAAAGTTATAGTAGACCTACAAGCTCACAAAAGGGCTAAGAGTGGGCTATTTCCACTGGTTGTCTGGTTTCATCTTTAGGAACCACTGCTTTGGCAATTGGCAGATTGGCATTGGCAACAGCTGAGTGTTGCTCAGTGAGTGAAGCAAACACATTCATCACAGATCATTTATAGTCATTTATAGTCAAACAACCTGCCTTGCCTTCTCTTTTTTTTTTACACCACACAAATGTTTTATCATGTCTGGTTTTTGCTTTACTGTTTCTCAACGGTATCAGGTGAATAAATGACACACAAACATTCGGTAAACAAACACAAACATGCATGCTATGATGAGCAGCTAACTGTAGCTACTCACCTGTATTTGTAAACTCCCCCACTGACAACTCCACTCAACTTCCATTTCTTAGAAGCTTAGCAAGTTGTTTATTTTACAATTTTACTTCCAAGTGTAGGCCATAAACTAAACTGAGCTTTGTTGTCAAACAGCAGCACAATATTATGGAGGAGGAGGGAGTGGGAAAGAGGCTGTGAACTGGAGGCTCGTCTCGCGCAGTGCGTGTGCGTTGCCAGATTTTGCGAGAAAACAAGCAACAGGTCTACTGCTTGAACACACACACACACACACACACACACACACACACACACACACACACACACACACACACACACACACACACACACACACACACACACACACACACACACACACACACACACATTCAGCTATTGTTGTGCCCCTCCGTGGATTTGTCTATAGAGTATAGGGAGTTAGGGACCATCTGCAAAATGCCAATGACACCATTTATTATTATAAACAATTTTAAATATACATTTATTTACCAACAGACTTGTATTTAAGCCTAAGATGTTTATCCCTGCGTCTCTTTAGTATAAGAACATTTTTAGACATGGTTTTCCTTTTCTTTTCTTTCTTTCTTGTATTGTTCAGGGCCCTCTATGTCCAGCTTTGATGGGTTTGTGTAAACACAAACATTGAAGACAAAAGTGTGTAAACACAAACATTGAAGACAAAAGTGTGTAAACACAAACATTGAAGACAAAAGTGAGTAAACACAAACATTGAAGACAAAAGTGTGTAAACACAAACATTGAAGACAAAAGTGAGGACGCAAATTGTGAATGGCCAGAATAAAATGAGATGACGTATGATGATAAGAGCACCCCTCACTTCACACGGGTGTGATTATTATTATTATTATTATTATTATTATTATTATTATTATTATTATTATTATTATTATTATTATTATTATTATTATATTAGGGGATAAACATCTTATTAGGCCTAAATATTATTGACTCATTTAATAATAATAATAATAAAACTTTATTTTTATAGCACCTTTCATGACATGAAATGCAGCTCAAAGTGCTTTACAGAACAATGGAGAATAGAAGAAAAGCAAGTAATGCAATACAGTGAGGACATGAAAAATAAAAAATACAAGATCAATTAAAGGCAATGTTGTAGAAGTGGGTCTTGAGCTGAGCTTTAAAAATGTCTACAGAGGCTGCCTGACGAAGGTACAGTGTTATTAAACTACAGAGGCTGCCTGACGAAGGTACAGTGTTATTAAACTACAGAGGCTGCCTGACGAAGGTACAGTGGGAGCTTGTTCCATGCCGACGGCCCGTAGAAGCAAAAAGCTGCTTCCCCGTATTTTTTTGTTGCCATTTTTTTGGGCAAAGCGAGCAGGCCAGCAGTGGAAGACCTTAGGGGGCGGTTTGGGACATATTTAGGTAGGCAGTCATGTAGGTAGGAAGGTGCGAGACCATTGAGAGCTTTATACACAAGTAAAATAATTTTAAAATCAATCCTAAAAACAACCGGAAGCCAGTGCAGTGATGCCAAAACTGGAGTAATATGTTCTCTCATCTTAGTTCTAGTTAAAACTCTGGCTGCTGCATTTTGGACAAGTTGTAATCTGTCAGTTGTTTTCTTTTTTTGGCATTATTGTGTAGGTAAATACATAACAGTGAAACACTGTTAAAGAGCAGACATTCTGCTACAGTACAGTATGTTCTCTAGTTGCATGTAGGCCTACTTGTGCAATGTGCGTGTGTGACAATAATGATGAAGATGAACTATCAATCATTTAGCTGGGGACCCCCTAGAATACCCTCGGGGACCTCTGGGGGTCTCCAGACTCCACGTTTGGAACCTTTGCTGTGTGATGTGAAATTAATTTATTTTCCAGAGCAAATCATTGGACAGCGTTCATGCAGATCTGATTCAAATGAAGGTTGTCACCATATTTCTTCTCCTGAGTCGTAATGAACGGATACAAACTGATGATGTATCGATTACCGGTAACATAACCGTCTAATGCCTTTGATCTGCGTTTTCCTATAAAAGCTGCCGGCTGCTGCTATAAACGAAGCACGTACGTTCAGTGACCTTGTTTCTCAGAACCGCACTTATAGCCCTCAGCCGCCGCAGCATTCATAGATCAAACAATGAGAGATGATACTCTGCAGCCAAACAAACGTGCTTACCATCTCAAAGCAGCAACAACAAAACTGTTTACAGTTCAACATGCAAGAGTGTCACGACCCTCATGAGCCCTGCGGTCATATGTTGTTCATTTCATTCTTTGTATGCATTAATCCTCTGTCTATGTTTGTGTATCTCTTTCTGTGTGTGTGTGTGTGTGTGTGTGTGTGTGTGTGTGTGTGTGTGTGTGTGTGTGTGTGTGTGTGTGTGCGTGCCTGTGTGCCTGTGTGTGATGGACTGCATGTGTGCTTGGCTATTTGAGTGAGAGAGATTGTGCAGTCATAATTGAAATTGCAGCCTATAGGAAAAGGTTTGGGATTAGGCATAATTGCAACAATGCTGTGAAGAAGTCAGAACAGTTACTCCCAGTTAATCCCAGTTAATCCCATCCCAATTGTGTTCCAAACATGCATCTAGGTCTATTTTATATATAATCTGAGCTAAATTAACACTTTGAGTTCCCTTCCCAGCTCTCTGAGTTATATAGTTGTGACATCCAAATGTAGAGAAATAGGCCAAAATTACAGTGTTTACTCTGTACAGTATGTTCTTTTCTAAATCTCCTATAGTCCTAAATAGGGATGTATTTTTTTTTTATCACAGAGGAACACAATGCAAGAGAAGATGGCATTTGTTATAATTGTGCTAGTCCATTCTGACCGGGCACCCATTTTGGTGTTGGCATCATGTTATGCTTTAGCTATTGAAAAATAGCAGATCTACAAGCTCATAGCGCGCCACCGAGTGGCGCGCTACGAGCTTGTAGGTCTGCTATTTTTGAAAAATCGAAGAACGACTGACATTTTTTAGAATCTGATCTCAGGTCAGAATGGGTTTAATCAGACCAGTGTGTGTCCAGTGGAAACCTCGTATGAATCTGATCTCAGGTCAGAATGGGCTAGTCCTCACACAAGCAGAGTGTACAAGGATTGTACAAGATGACAGGTAGAGGCCTATGCATGCTCATCCAATATGTTTGTTAGTAGAGGTGGGCTATTTCTTGGCATTCTCAGAGGACATTGATATGCATTGAAATAGAAAGGAGGAGAAAAAAAGACAACCACACACAGCATGGTGCTCAGAATACATTCTGTGTGAAGCTTTGCACAATGAATATGTATTTTACCACAGGACATGTTACAGAGGAGGGCTCCAGACCACCACCTACTCCAAGTCTCATTTGTTGCCTTCAGAATTTCAGATTAAGCAGATTTTTTCTGAGGAGGGGGCCTATAGTAATAGACCCCTGGGGTAATAAAGTTTATAGGATTTTAAAGTGGTCATGTGGAAGAAATGTGTTTTTGGATGGCATAAAGCTTCAGCCCCTTTCAAGAACCACCAGCAACAACGGTTTGCACCGCAGCCTTTTGATTTTTTAAATTTTAAATTTAAAGAAATATATATATATATATAAAAAAGCCAGTGACTTCAGAGTGGGCATTAGTCAAAACAATTAACCAAAGAAACATACATATGCCAATAAACTGCATTTACCTATCTCACATCAAAATAACTGCCTGTTCACAGAACAGGTATTTAAATAATTGCTAATACGGTGGCTTTTGTTTCACTGCTGCAAGGACTAGCGAAGGACTTGCACTCAGTGGTTAGTTTGCCTCGGAAACCCAGACGTATTTATTTAGTGACGACAATAATTGGTTTATCGAGCCTCTCTAGCCCCCGGATAAGGATAACAACAACACCACAGCCACCACCTATACTGGTAGAAGTGACATGTCTATGCATAGCGAGCACCCACTGCCGTTATAAGAACTATTCGCGCCTGCTCCAGTCAGCCTGACGTCACACTGCATGAACACCCAGGATCAGCTTGCCTCCCCCCTCCCCTCCTGTTTCTCCCCTCCTGTTTCAGGGGAGGAGGGGAGGGGGTCTTGTGTGTATTTTCGGAACGTAATGGCGGCGCCCTACCAGCCTTGAATAACAGTCCCATGGACAGAAGGCGGTCAGATTAATGTCTCCTTTCCTTCTTTATACTACTACGAACAAACAAGATAACTAACAAACGAGATCACAACGTCACGGATTGTATCCTGGGACCGTCACCACCGGCCGTGGCCGGGTCGGGCTGCTGCCAGCAGGTGGAAGGCACTGGGACTCCGGAGTGTCTCTTTGTACGTAACGCACGTGTTAGTGTGAGTGTGTTAGCAGTGATAAGACCGCGATGGACGCATCGGGGCCATCGACCCGGTTCTAATGAACCGGGTTCTCTTCTCCCTTCTGGCTCCAAAACTGTGGAATGCACTTCCCATTGCAGTCAGAACTGCAGCATCACTCCCAATATTCCGCCGTAGTCTGAAAACCCACCTTTTCAGACTCCATCATGGCCCATAGCACTTACCCTATACCCCCTTAGATAGCATTTCTGTAGACTTAGATAGCATCTGATACAAACTTATAGCATGTTATGTAGACAGCACTATAATTGCATTGTATATAGTCATAGCACGCCATAGTACGTACATATGTATAGCATAGTAGTATATATATATATATATATAGTTTATATGTATAGTCTCATAATATAGATATTCCACTGTTACTTTCTTAGCTTACGCATGTTTCATGATAAATGCTTTTATGTGATGTATTCCCATGCTTTTGTTCTTGCTTAATGTAAGTCGCTCTGGATTAAGAGCGTCTGATAAATGCCTAAATTGTAATGAACTTTTCTGCGTCCTAAACTGTTTATATACTGCAGAGTTACAGCAGTGTTACGCGTTACAAACTGATGATCGCAAGCTGAATAAAAAAGCTGAGGAACGGTAGATGGGATCAATGTGTTATTTCTTTCCTCATCAAAGTAGACATTCAAGGCTTTCATTCGGTGTATAGTATAATTATGTATAGGATATTTGTTGTGTTACATTTCATATCTGCCTGTCAATGTCTGTGACACAAAACTGTGAATATCTCAGATTTCTGTTCAAAAACACCACTTTTAGCAGGTGTTTCATAAAGGTCAATAACTCCAGAATGGAGTAATTAGAGCCGACAACAGAAGCTTTCGTTTCAGGTAAGTGGTGTGATTCTCGCTACAATACGACGTTTGCTGTGGGCCTTGGAAAAGGTCCGGGAAGGAGGGTAGCTGAGCCAGAGCTCTGATTATACACACACAAACCTGCCTAGTCACCCTGGGCAAGACCTACGCTGAAAAGACTATCATCGGAAGTTGCAGGATTTTAGCGGAAGTATCGCCCAAGGAAATTACCTTGATTCTGTACAAATCAGTTTACATTCTCCGCGAATGAAACAAGTGGTCGGGAAAATATCGTATCCGGGGGTTAATACAGCTGACGGATATTCCGGAGGATACATACATCCACCGATAGCTTCTCTGCCTTACTGTACGTTGTGACCAGGCTTTTCTTTTCGCAGATAAGTAAGCCTGGGACTGAGGCTATAGCGTAGTATCCCTTTAATGTCACATTGCAACTTGGGAAAACTAAATTACAAAACCACAAAAATGTTAATTTGTTGTTAGAAATAGTACTGCATGTGTACATGTAGGCAAGGCTCTCTCTCTCTCTCTCTCTCTCTCTCTCTCTCTCTCTATCTCTCTCTCTCTCTCTCTCTCTCTCTCTCTATCTCTCTCTCTCTCTCTCTCTCTCTCTCTCTCTCTCTCTCCAAGGCAGATGGCTGCCCAACTAGAGCCAGGTTCTGCTCGATGTTCCCATTAAAGGGGAGTTCTTCGTTGGTTCCATCGCCAAGCGATGCTCACGGGGGAATCGTGGTGTCTCTGTAAGTAACTGCTCCATCAAAGCGTCTTGGGAAGAATACTTGTGATTTGGCAATGTATAAATCAAATGGTCTGATTGATTAGCATCCCACATGGACAGATGGGAAATGGAAGCAAGGCAAGCTGCTGATACACATGGTTCTTTTACAGATCCCTGAAAGGAAACATTGTGATGTGAACCTGGCCTTGAACAGGTTATTTTCAATGTGAGATCCTCTGGGATGCAGCTTTGATGAGGCCGAGTCAAGGCTTTGAAGCAGCTCAGAGGTACCAAGATGCAATAATGAACAAGAGGGTTCCACTCTGACCCCATGCCCCCTCTACTCAACATGGGTCAGTCGCTTACTCGCTTGACACTATACCAGACAGACAACTGGTGCCATGCATGTCATTCGTGATGTCGCAGAGACAGTGATGTTGACCTTCGACGGCCTACTTTTAATCGTTTCGTCCTCGAGTCCAAGTGGAACGTTTGTGCCAAAGGTCATGAAATTCCCTTCATTCCTTGAGATATATACAGCTGAGTTCACGAGGTTGAGGCATACTGAAGGATGGACGATTGGACTTGCAACCCGAAAACATGCCTTCTTGCGGGCCATGGCTGTTTGCCGACAGGCATCAAAACAATTATAATCCCACTAGCACTAGTGTATGCTCCATTACCACTCCGATTTTACATTGATTTACATTTTTTAAAGCAGTTCCCACATCTAATGTCATTGTACCCTCAGTTCATATTTATTATGTGTCCCTTCATGAGATTAACTTGAAACAGAGCTATAAGACGCCCTGAGGGCGATTCTGTACTGGCCATATACAGTATGGAGCGTGTCTTGAGTGTTGTTACATGAAGACCCATTGTCTACTTGTCTAGGGGTAAAAGGTAATGCAACATATAAAGGGGAAACTGAAACCAAGGTCTAAATGCGAGTATTTATTCACAATAATGTAGAATAATACAGATAAGAAAGAATATGTTGGCCTACAATAAATGGATCTAACTAAAAAGAAAAGACAATGGCCCGGTTTCCCAAAGGACACCTCTACAGTAGGTGTGGTGTTGCACATGCTTTGTTGCCCTCTAGGCCACACATGAAGCCTGTTTCCCCAGCCACTGTCTGGGGGGAGAATGAACTAAGTAGTGTGGAGAGCTACAGCCGTTAGCTCTCTCACGACAAGTGTACATGGTTTGATGAGGTCAGATCAACATATGGAATGTCAGAACAGGTCAGCTGCTCCATATATGGAGATCTAAAGGTGGCAGCGGGGGCAGTGTCTTGAGTGTACAGGGTTTGATGAGGGCCCAGGTAGGGTCGGAGGACCCTGTCAATATAACGTTTTATAATTAAATTAACACTCGGGACCAGTGCCATGCAGCCAGAACAGAAGCAGCGACTTCCACTCACTCAAACCGCTCCTTGAAATGCATTTACCGTTTTCCGTCTGAACATTCTGTACTTAAAAGTGTCCTTCCTGTAAACTCTTTTTTTTCCTCTTCACGTATTATAGGCAAAAAAAAAAAAAAACTATCATCGTATGAGCTCCAAATCCACGGCAGAAACCTCGGGGGGACGTCAATGATTTTCCACTCTGATAAAAATGACCAGAAAGTCAAATACATGTTGTCATGGTTTCCTCCCAATTTGATCTCTCAAGTGGGCCAGAGTGCACCTGTGGGATTCTGGGAAATAAAACCAATTAGATTGTGGCCTGTGTGTGTGTGTGTGTGTGTGTGTGTGTGTGTGTGTGTGTGTGTGTGTGTGTGTGTGTGTGTGTGTGTGTGTGTGTGTGTGTGTGTGTGTGTGTGTGTGTGTGTGCGTGCGTGCGTGTGTGTGTGTGTGTGTGTGCGTGCGTGCGCGTGTGCGTGTGTGTGTGCTTGCGTGCGTGCGTGCGTGCGTCTGTGTGTCTGTGCACAACAGATCGAACGACAGATCGAAACGTTGTCAGTATTTAAATAAAGAACGTCTTGCTAGTACCGATGGTGTGCGGGCTCCATCCAATTCACTTTTGTCTCTCTGTGCACAACACTCATAATCCATTCATTACTGGCTGAAAGGGATTGGAGTGGCTGCTTTGTTAGGCCACTTTAATCGTTAGCATCCTGTCTGGGCAAACATTTATCCCAAATAGCAGATGCGACCCCGAAAAGACATTTGGTGCTGAGGAGGGAGTAGGCCTACCCAGCCAAGGCTCTTGGGTACACAAGACACATATTTCTATGTAGAAATGCTACTTTTAGTTAAGTAGAACTTTGTAGTGCTTCTTCTTCCAGCACTGCTAGTGCTAACAGTTATTTAATGGTTGACCACAGTGTCCAAATCAATTAGATCTTTCCTCAGATATTGGAATTGGTAAAGCAATTAACAGTGAGCTCGTTTAAAAAAAGGTTGCATCATTTTCTTTGCAGTTCTTATCTTTTGACTTTGATGCAGTCTTGTTTAATTTCCACAAAACACACAATTAAGCCTTATTTGCAAACAAACTTTCGGCTCATCCCCCAACTGAGTTTGATCTTGAAATGAATGTACTATTTTATCTATAAACGCCATCAGTAAAACCTTTAAATTAAAATGAATAAAAAACCTGTTTCCAATTTGTCAGAGTCAGTGTCAGTGTCCCAGAGTCAATTAATTCCTAGTTGATCAAGTTTCAACTTCAGCTCAGCAGTTGCACAGTAAAAATGAGGTAAAATACAAAACCTTTTATCTGCTGTCGAAAAGCAATCACCAATATTATTTTGTGTCAGCTTAGTTAATTAGCTTTAGCTTTTTGAAAATAACATGATTTCAAGATTATTTCTGATAAGAACAATATGGCACAAGAACGCATTATCTGTGGAATGGAATTTGAATTGTGTTTTTAGATCTCAGCCACAAACTAATCAACTCATCAGATAAATTGATGATTTAAAAAGGGGTGTAAAAGGATTTCAGTATTCCTGTTCACGCAATAATCCACCATGAACAACCTTGCTGGAGCATATAGGCGTTTATGATTAGGGGCGGCGGTGGTGGCTCAGGGGTAGAGTGGCTGGATGGTAACCGTAAGGTTGCCAGTTCGAACCCGGGCTCCCCCAGAATTAGTGTCGAAGTGTCCTTGAGCAAGACACTGAACCCCTAATTACTCCTGATGTACTGGTTGGTGCCTTGCATGGTTTCCGCTGCCATCGGTGTGTGAATGTGTGTGTGAATGGGTGAATGTAATGCACAATCTATGTAAAGCGCCTTGGATAAAGGCGCTATATATATATATATATATATATATATATATAAATGCACCATTACATTAACACTTGCATGACTAAAGTAAAATGTGACAGAAGTAGCATTTGCTTAAATTAAAAAAATCTGAGATGATGGAGATGGAAGGGGGACATTCTGAAAGCTTCATGGGCTGCTGGGCAAAGATAATCAACCTCAAAATGACCTCTCAGTCATGCTAGTGTTAAAGGCCTATGATAGGTCAGTTTTAGGTGATAAGTTGATCACTGAAACAGTGGTTATTAAGAACAGAGAGATATGTTGGGATCTTATCACTGTGGCATGACATCATGTCGTACATCTTATCACCTAAAACCAGAGTATATGAATAAGCCTTTACAGTTGTATGATTCATACAGTGGTCATCAGATTCTTGCAAGTGTAAATGTTATCCAAATCGTTCAAAATGAAGTCTTTCTAACTTGGAATATGTTTCCCATTCCCCAAGCGAGGTCTTGCTCAAACCGTAACCTATAGCTCACTATAGTACTTTAACACTTATAATCCCACACAGGTTCTCCATTGTATAGTTGACTCCTCTTCATATTCAATACATCTATTAATAACACATGTGTAATTATTAAGTGATGGGTCCACTTGAAAAATGGAGGTCACCACCTGCAATGAAATGTTTCAGCAATCACAATGGAAAATAGGAATAATAAATAATGAGTCAAACATATACTGTGTCATTACTATTGAGTACGGACCCACGCACGCACGCACACACACACCTGAGCTGCGTAGTTGAATGACAGGTGTGGTATAGGCTACCTGTTATCACTGTACTTGGTATAGGCTACCTGTTATCACTGTACTTGGAGGCCAGTGCAGTCCGGCATCATCTATGCTGTCAGAACTATGACATCATGTCCATATTTGGGCAAGAGCAAGACAGATAGAGATTCCATACAGATATCTATATTATATCAAATGGAATTCAGCATAAACCATATGGGAATATAGGAATGGAATAATTTAGGTTTTGTGCTGTGACCCTCCTCTCCTCTCTTCTTGTCACGGAAGAAGTATATCAAGGCTACAAAGTATATCCGGAAGTAGTTGTCAGTCAAGCAGCGTCTTTGGAAGGCGATTCGTCTATTACCAGATTGTTCTAGATTAATCTCAGAGTGAAAACGCAGTTTGAGCTGGGATATTTCTGAGTAGAGAAGTTAAAATGTCTGTGGTAACAGAGGACACCGAGCGGGGCAGGGATGTGTTTAAGGATATCAGCGTGGACGATGAAGACTCACATCCTACCGAGATGGAGAGTCTGTGTATGAGCTGTTACGAGAACGGTGTCACCCGTCTGCTGCTCACCAGAATCCCCTTCTTCAGAGAAGTCGTTATCAGCTCCTTCAGCTGTCCCAACTGCAACGAGTCCAACGCGGAGGTCCAGTCAGCGGGGCGGATACAGGACCACGGCATTTGCTACACCCTGAAAGTGCAGTCGAAGCAGGATTTGAACCGAGAGGTGGTGAAGGCCGACAGCGCGACTGCCAGGATACCCGAAGTCGAGTTAGAAATCCCCGCGTTCACACAGAGAGGCTCCCTGTCGACCGTCGAGGGCCTCCTGGACCGAGCGGTGGTCGGCCTGGAGCAGGATCAGCCTGCCAGGAGGGCCACGGCCCCCGAAGTGGCCCAGAAGATAGACGAGTTCATCAGGAAATTGAAAACGTTGAAAGAGGTGGAGGAAGAATTCACGCTGATCATCGAGGACCCATCGGGGAACAGTTTTGTGGAGAGTCCCGTGGCCCCCCAGAAGGACGAAGCTCTCACCGTCACCCGCTTTGAGCGGACCGTGCAGCAGGACATGCAGCTGGGGATCAGAGCTGGAGACGAGCTGGAAGAGCAGCTGACTGCAGGCAGCGACCCGGACGGCGGCATCATGTGCAACGACGAGGTTCAGACGTTCAACACAAACTGTCCAGAATGCAAAGCGCCCGCGTCCACCAACATGAAGCTGGTACAGATCCCCCACTTCAAGGAGGTCATCATCATGGCCACCGTCTGCGATGACTGTGGATACAGGACCAACGAGGTGAAGCCCGGCGGCGCCACGGAGGCCCTGGGCACGCGGACCACCCTGCACCTCACGGGCCCGTCGGACATGTCCAGAGACCTGCTGAAGTCCGAGACGTGTCGCGTGCTCATCCCCGAGCTGGAGTTCGAGTTGGGCATGGCGGCTCTGGCGGGGAAGTTCACCACCCTGGAAGGACTGCTGGTGGACATCAAGGATCTGATTGTTTCCAAAAACCCTTTCCTCTGCGGCGACAGCGGCTCTGAGGACAGAGTGGACAGGCTGAAGCTCTTCGCCCAGAAGATTGACAAGATCATTGCCGGAGAAATGGATGTCCATTTAGTTCTGGACGACCCGGCCGGTAACAGTTACATCCAGAACGACTACGCCCCAGAGCCGGACCCCGAGATGAAGATTGAGAAATACACCCGCACCTTTGAGCAGAACGACGATCTGGGACTGAATGATATGAAAACAGAGGGTTATGAAACACAGTGAAATGTGTACCACTTGGGGCACGGTGGCACAGTTGGTAGTGTCGCCTCACAGCTAGAAGGTCCTGGGTTCGATTCCCGCTGGGGACGCTGTGGGCACTGGCGGCGTGTTCCCTCCTCCGCGTCATCAGTGCCCATACCCGAGGCGGGGGTTGGCGATAGGGCCTTTCTGTGTGGAGTTTGCATGTTCTCCCCGTGTCCCCTAGGGTAGATACCCTCACAAAAACATGCCGTAATCCTGGTCTCTAAACTACCTCCCCCTGGCCAGCCGGGGCGCCTGATGGAGGGGAAAGGAACTGGTCGGAATAACGTGCCCCTTCCACGCGCTACGTCCGGCCGGGGAAATTCCCCTCTGTCAGGTGAAAAGAAGCAGCTTGGACTCCTCATGCATAGAAGGAGGCATGAGGTCAGTCCGCTGCCCCCCCAGGTTGGCAGAGGAAGTGTAGCGCCCAGGATTACATTAGATAATTGGCACTGGGTGAAAAAGAAAACTGGGTTACAAAATCGTGGGATAAAAATTTTAATAAAAAAAAGAAATTTGTACCACTAATGACTTTGTTTTTCATCTATCTGTATTTCAACATTATACTTATTTTTTGAGCGGCGCTAGCCCCTCCTATATGCCCAGCTTTGTGTGTACCACGGAATGTGATTTGATTGGCTGAACACGGAATCTGATGATGTACAGAGAGCTCCCCTCACTTCACAAGAGTGTGATTCATTTTCAACATCTGGTTTTCAGAAAGTCATGTGGCCAAGAATATGGACTTTAATTCATGTTTGGGGGACAAAAATCATGTAAGGGGTGCTTGCGTCGTCGTACATCATCCAATAAAAAAATAATATACTTCTTCATGAATTAATTTGTCAACTTATGTTGATTATGATGATACAATGTTTAAAAAAACTAATCTTTCGCCATGATCATGTAAGATGACAACTGAATGTATGCGATTGGTTATAGCCGATTTGCACGTCATATGACGTAAACTTTCCTTTAACCCATTCTGACCTGAGATCAGATTCATACGAGGTTTCCACTGGACACACACTGGTCTGATGAACCCATTCTGACCTGAGATCAGATTCTAAAAATGTCAGTCGTTCTTCGATTTTTCAAAAATAGCAGACCTACAAGCTCGTAGCGCGCCACTCGGTGGCGCGCTATGAGCTTGTAGATCTGCTATTTTTCAATAGCTAAAGCATAACTAACACCAAAATGGGTTCCCATACAGAATGGGTTAATTGTCAATGGCATTTAATGTTTGTGTTGCCACAAATTCGTCATTCAGGCACACCCAACTCATCATGTGGCATGCCTCACTTCACCAGGGTGTGATTTTTATTTGTGAGGGGGCACTAGCCACTCCAAAGTCTGGCTTTCGGAAATGGCACAAAAAAAGCAGGGCCCCACTCGTGACATCATGTGGCTAGTTTGCATTAAGCAAATTGACATCAATTAAAAAAATTAAGCATTTAGCAGACGGTCTTACTCCAGAGTGGTTTACCGTAAGCAAGAACAAAACATTGACATCATAGCAGCTCCAAGTACTATGATAATGAATGTTGTACTGGTACAGTATGGGTACCCATGGGCAACGCACGCCGTTCCTATGGGCATATCGTTCCCAACAGGCATGGGCCTATAGTTGGATATCATTTCACACAGTTTCATCATACTAATAAATATGTGTAGCCTGAAGTAGAGATATTTCACAACCTACTGTGAACTATAGCACATTATTGAAATTCCATTAGCGTTTTCTGTGATTGTGTTGACTAGGGGCCGATTCATACTCCTATTTTAGAGCCGAATAAAAGTCGGTTCGGCTCTGTAGAGCCTACAATTTGACGTCATTTGAGGTTCGGGGGGGCGGGTACCGTCCTAAAGTCGGCTCTTCGGTGCTACTGAAAATTTCTGACGAGCCGAAATCATTTCGGCACTACAGCGCCGAAGCAGCGGTAAAATAGGAGTATGAATCGGCCCTAGGTCCTGAGCTAAGGAAGGGGGATTTCTATTGCTGTAGGCAAAATATAAAACGACAACAATTTTACCCGTGTGAAGTGAATTTGCGTCCTCACCTTCGTCTTCAATGATTTTGCTTACACAACGTGTGTGACAGCTTGGCATGCGCGACAGTAACTTGTAACTTTTATTTTTGTAGAAGAGGCAAACTAATATTGTTTATGCCATTTGCTTTCATTGAATGAATGATTGATTGATTGATTGAACACGTATTTGTATGATTTGATTTGGGTGTGTTCTAAATTAAAGTGTTACTGTTGATTATCGTGTATTAATCTAATTATAGTAAACTAATACTATTATACTAAAAAAGATAAAGCTCAAGGGAAAAAGAGACCTTTTACAGTATAGCCTACAATAATGTTTCAAGTTTACACTGTACACATGTAAAATAAACGGCATAAACAATATATTAGTTTGCCTAATAAAAGTTGCTGTCGTGCGTGCCAAGCTGTCATTCTCTTGTATTAGCCTATATTGTCCTTTTCCCACCATGGAGTAACGTCGCGCAGCAGACTATCCCCGCATCCTAGCATATACAGACTATCCTCGCATCCTAGCATATACAGACTATCCTCACATCCTAGCATATACAGACTATCCTCGCATCCTAGCATATACAGACTATCCCCGCATCCTAGCATATACAGACTATCCTCGCATCCTAGCATATACAGACTATCCTCGCATCCTAGCATATACAGACTATCCCCGCATCCTAGCATATACAGACTATCCTCGCATCCTAGCATATACAGACTATCCTCGCATCCTAGCATATACAGACTATCCTCGCATCCTAGCATATACAGACTATCCCCACATCCTAGCATATACAGACTATCCTCGCATCCTAGCATATACAGACTATCCTCGCATCCTAGCATATACAGACTATCCTCGCATCCTAGCATATACAGACTATCCTCACATCCTAGCATATACAGACTATCCTTGCATCCTAGCATATACAGACTATCCCCGCATCCTAGCATATACAGACTATCCCCGCATCCTAGCATATACAGACTATCCCCGCATCATAGCATATACAGACTATCCCCGCATCCTAGCATATACAGACTATCCTCGCATCCTAGCATATACAGACTATCCTCACATCCTAGCATATACAGACTATCCCCACATCCTAGCATATACAGACTATCCCCGCATCCTAGCATATACAGACTATCCTCACATCCTAGCATATACAGACTATCCCCACATCCTAGCATATACAGACTATCCTCGCATCCTAGCATATACAGACTATCCCCGCATCCTAGCATATACAGACTATCCTCGCATCCTAGCATATACAGACTATCCTCGCATCCTAGCATATACAGACTATCCCCGCATCCTAGCATATACAGACTATCCCCGCATCCTAGCATATACAGACTATCCCCGCATCCTAGCATATACAGACTATCCCCGCATCCTAGCATATACAGACTATCCTCACATCCTAGCATATACAGACTATCCCCGCATCCTAGCATATACAGACTATCCCCGCATCCTAGCATATACAGACTATCCCCGCATCCTAGCATATACAGACTATCCCCGCATCCTAGCATATACAGACTATCCCCGCATCCTAGCATATACAGACTATCCCCGCATCCTAGCATATACAGACTATCCCCACATCCTAGCATATACAGACTATCCCCACATCCTAGCATATACAGACTATCCTCACATCCTAGCATATACAGACTATCCCCGCATCCTAGCATATACAGACTATCCCCGCATCCTAGCATATACAGACTATCCCCACATCCTAGCATATACAGACTATCCTCACATCCTAGCATATACAGACTATCCCCTCATCCTAGCATATACAGACTATCCTCACATCCTAGCATATACAGACTATCCCCGCATCCTAGCATATACAGACTATCCCCGCATCCTAGCATATACAGACTATCCCCGCATCCTAGCATATACAGACTATCCCCGCATCCTAGCATATACAGACTATCCCCGCATCCTAGCATATACAGACTATCCTCGCATCCTAGCATATACAGACTATCCCCGCATCCTAGCATATACAGACTATCCTCGCATCCTAGCATATACAGACTATCCTCACATCCTAGCATATACAGACTATCCCCACATCCTAGCATATACAGACTATCCTCGCATCCTAGCATATACAGACTATCCCCGCATCCTAGCATATACAGACTATCCCCGCATCCTAGCATATACAGACTATCCCCGCATCCTAGCATATACAGACTATCCCCACATCCTAGCATATACAGACTATCCCCACATCCTAGCATATACAGACTATCCCCTCATCCTAGCATATACAGACTATCCCCTCATCCTAGCATATACAGACTATCCCCGCATCCTAGCATATACAGACTATCCCCTCATCCTAGCATATACAGACTATCCCCTCATCCTAGCATATACAGACTATCCCCGCATCCTAGCATATACAGACTATCCCCGCATCCTAGCATATACAGACTATCCTCACATCCTAGCATATACAGACTATCCCTGCATCCTAGCATATACAGACTATCCTCACATCCTAGCATATACAGACTATCCTCACATCCTAGCATATACAGACTATCCCCGCATCCTAGCATATACAGACTATCCTCACATCCTAGCATATACAGACTATCCTCACATCCTAGCATATACAGACTATCCCCGCATCCTAGCATATACAGACTATCCTCACATCCTAGCATATACAGACTATCCTCACATCCTAGCATATACAGACTATCCTCACATCCTAGCATATACAGACTATCCCCGCATCCTAGCATATACAGACTATCCCCACATCCTAGCATATACAGACTATCCCCTCATCCTAGCATATACAGACTATCCCCACATCCTAGCATATACAGACTATC
>NC_139707.1:2178352-2300852 GCF_964188405.1 Protomyctophum parallelum | reverse complement strand
TAAATTGTGTTAAAGTTATAAAGTACTGTTTAACCCATTCTGAACGGGCACCCATTTTGGTGTTGGCATCATGTTATGCTTTAGCTATTGAAAAATAGCAGATCTACAAGCTCATATCGCGCCACCGAGTGGCGCGATACGAGCTTGTAGGTCTGCTATTTTTGAAAAAATCGAAGAACGACTGACATTTTTAGAATCTGATCTCAGGTCAGAATGGGTTAAGTCAGTCTGTGGATTTTATACAAGAACTAAAAGATAACTACATTGAATTTGGATCCATTGAAACACAGCTCTGCCCCCCCCCCCCCCGCTCCTGAAAAGCAACGTCTTTTGGACATACAAGGTTTCTAGTAGAAACAAAGAGCAGACCTCTCATATAATTCTATAGGATACAAAATGGTTATTCTATATTCCAGTTCTGATGTATTGCTGACAAAGTCCCTCTGGGTATCCAGGCCTTTTCTTTCTCAGCCCAGCTGCCTGCTGTCATTAAGGCGTTGGGTATTACTGTTAACTTTGACAATCCACGGCTAGGATTTCCATGCGAAGCATTATAATATATCATACTATCCACGCACAGATGGTTTAACCCCCACTGGCCCTGCTGGTGCATTACTCAAATTATGTTTACACAGCTTCCTGGGAAATATTTTCTGAAAGAAAAGATTTTTTATGCATTAAGACTTCCATCTTTAGTTAACCCCCACCCCTTAAGTGTCTGTTGAACCACTTAAGTCCTATATATATATATACTTATAAACACGTGATGCTTTTCTTTGTTGGGCAAATATCGCTTCCAACTAAAATGTTGCATGAATACAACATGACGACCAAATAGCTTTGAATGCATCGCATCCAGTGTGAATGCCCCTCCAGTGTGAATGCCCCTCCAGTGTGAATGCTCATCCAGTGTGAATGCTCATCCAGTGTGAATGCCCATCCAGTGTGAATCATCATCATCCCCTAGCTTGGTCGCCAAAGTATTTTCTCTAGAGAATAACATGGGGTGATCTTGTAAATCGTCTCATTTAACCCATTCTGACCTGAGATCAGATTTCATACGAGGTTTCCACTGGACACACACTGGTCTGATGAACCCATTCTGACCTGAGATAAGATTCTAAAAATGTCAGTCGTTCTTCGATTTTTCAAAAATAGCTAAAGCACGACATGATGCTAACACCAAAATGGGTTCCCGTACAGAATGGGATAAGCACTGTTGTTCAAAAATAAACAAACTGTCTCTGTTATATTATTGTCGGGGAGGTGTCTCTGCATCGTTTACAATAATAAGTCACTCATATTTGAAACAGTCTGGTTCTGGCAAAAATGTAAAGTATAATCCATGCAGCGGCAGTAACAAATTGTTGTTTTACATCTTAGTCCACATATTTTATGGTCTATGGTAAAAGCATGTGAATGTAACAACCTAGTCCAGTGTGCCTGGACATCTCTGGTCCAGTCAGGCCCATGTGTCTAGTGGGAGATTATGCAGTGGATACATTATTTCAAGTGAGTGCTCGCGGTGTGGCTGTGGGCAGGATGGCTTTCTCTGGCTGTGGGTCTGGAGACTAGCATAAGGTTAATAGAGGACACTGGAGACCTTAACTAACCTGGCATTTGCATGTGATTGTCAGAATGTGTTAGGTAAGAGTATCCTTGTCAGCATTGAGCATTTTTATATTGTGTGAAATAAGAACTGTGTTTCACATATAAACAAATGACCCACGTATTTCACTGATATGGATATGAAGAATCAACTGATGGCGAGAAATGCTATACTGTTATGTTACTGCCACCACATTCGTAAATGTTTCATCAGACAAATATGAGTGACTGACGAAACGATACAGAGACATGCCCTCCTCGTCAGTACCAATGGACACAGTTTGTTTATCTTTGGACCACAATGCTTAGGAGACGATTCTAACTTCTAAGATGACACAATGTTATCGTCCATAGAGAAAAATACCAGGGAATGTCATGACTTCGGCATTCTATAAGTGCCAACTGTGAGACAATTGTTCATTTATAATGACGATAACGATCTTTTGTGTAGACAAAGCAGCTATGAATCTATATGCATGGGTAGATTGTGAATGAGATTGCTTTTCAATCTTAAACAATTGAAAATAAGAACAATGATTAAAAGAACAATGCAGAATAATTAAATGGATAGACCAATCTGGTGATATGGGAACAGTTACTGTATGTGAATGTATTTCTTAAAAAAGAGAGAATTAGAGAAACAAAGAAGGAGAATAAATAAATCTCCCCAATCTCCCTAAAGTCCATGTTGCTGCCAACCGCCACTTTCCATCTTAGGGCAGTGTTGTCAGTCAGTCAGTCTGTCAGAACATAGGGAGAAGAATAGACTTTCATGGAGGGGTTTGCCGTTATGGCTGCAGACGTCATTTTAGCTTCCGGCGGGTCATGTGAGTGTTGTGAGGGTAAGTGTGTTTCACAGAATGTGGTGGGTATGTGTTGTCAGCTTTTACAGACTTTGGCTTGTGATGGGTTGTAGTTGTGGAACTTCATTAATAGTCATTTTTTAGTCAATAGTCTTTTTTTTTTTTTAAACAATGTATTTATTTTCCTTTTTTACACACAAATTACAATACAAACATACAGAAAACAACAATGAGCATTACAAGACAATACAATTACTAATATAAAGAAAGCAAAACAACAATAACCAAAAAACAAACAAACAAAAAAAAACAACAACAACAGCACTACTCCTCTTCAGCTCCATCCATTAAGTGTGACAAATGATTGTTCTTTATGTATCTAATAAAACGACCCCACACCTCCTGAAACACTTCTTGTTTGTCCTTGAGAATATATGCAATCTTTTCCAAAGGTAAACATGTAGACAGTTCCCTGAACCACTGTGTGATACTCGGTTTGTCTGGTCTCTTCCAGGTCAATGCTATCATTCTCTTAGCTTGTAAAAGACATATATCTATAAATATTTGTTCATTACGCTTTATCTTCTGTCCCTCTGGGTATAGACCGAGCAGGAAGAACTTTGGTTCTGGTACAATATGTATTGACAACATTTTCTGTATTTCCTGCCCGACCTTCCCCCAAAATTCCATCAACTTTGGTGGGAACTGCCCATAGATCCGAAGTCCCGTTAGTCCGAACATGCACTGCTCCCGTGCTTGTGGTTAGGTTTAGGTTTGCTCCTGTGCTTGCGGTTAGGTTTAGGTCTGCTCCTGTGCTTGCGGTTAGGTTTAGGTTAGGGTTAGAGATAGGGATAGTAATTTCGGAACAATGAACCTTCTGACTAATGACACGGCACCACTTTGGACAGTGGAACAATGTGCCTCTTTCTTCACCGCATCTGGTGTATACATCTGGAATGTTACAATTATACTTATTAAGTTTAACTGGTGTGATGTACACTCTCATAAGCCAAATTGTATTGTAGAAGTTTTAGACGAGTATTCCCAGTCTGGGATTGAGCTTGTACACAAGCCGTACTCCATTGTTCCACTGTTAAATCCTCCTGAATATCTGTTCTCCAGGCATTAAGTCTATCTTCCGAGGATTCCGGAGAAAAGTCAACCAATAGAGCATAGAAATCTGATATTATCCCCCTTCCGAATGGGTCATTAACCAAAGCTTTCTCTAGCACAGACATGGATGGGGCCATGTTGAAGTCATTTTGAGATCTGACATATTCATTGGTGAGTTCCATTTTCACATTTTCTGATTCAGATTTCTCTATTTCGTCGACAACATCCATTGCTTCGGCAAGTTCCAACACTTGTGCCTCTGCTACGGCTGCATCAGCTTCTCCCTGTGATGCTAGCACTTATAGCTCTAGTGTTACTGCTTCCAACATCATTTCTGCCTGTCTGGCAGCTTTCTCCATTTAGCCCTCTTGTGTAGCGTATTGTGCCCTCACCTTGGCCGTTTCAGCTTTGGCTCGGGCCAGGGTTGCACTTGATGATGACGATTATGTCCTGCTGCTCACAGTCCCAGCACTGGATGCCTTGCTGCTTGCTTTTGACGCCATCCTGACACTTCACTTGGAAACCTCCAGTGCTGTATTTTCACTGTAATGTTCTATGGCAGCGTATGGGACTGCCATTTAACATAAAGATTAAACCGCAGGCAATGAGTCTTCATTGCCTGCGGTTTATCTTTATGTCAAAGTTGGAGTTGACTGTTTACTTGTACTGCTTCACTGACAAGGCGGTGAAAACTGTAAAATAATAAAACAATACAAAAGTTCAATGTCTGTTCACAGCATTGCCAAGTAAAAAGGAACCAAGGCAATTAACTAAATTATAACTGTGGCTAAACCACATACACACTGCAGTGTAATTAACACGATAACATACACTACTGTGCTCCGCAGACAGAAACATATTTGCCTTGGCCATTTGGAAACTTTTGCTGCAAAAGTGAACTTTTGCTGTTTGTGTGAATAATTCAATGTCAAATAAACTGTTTCTTTGTATATGGCAAGATCCCTGTTAAATTAGGAGAAAAACACAATTTCACTTAGTTGCATTGTAACAATGCAGGCACTTTAAAATCCACTTTATGAAGCAGAAGCAACTGAGAGTTGCTGTAGCAGAGTGAGGAAAACAACAATTTTGTGTGTCACATTGTGCCCGTGACAAATAGAATTATGGATAAAAGAATGAGTACAAACTCATTTCGTCTGGTTCTGCTTTGTAGAGCTCAGTTCCGTGTCAGGTGATTGATGGCTCCTGATCCGGTCAGGAGTATGTTTACCCTCTCTGAAGACACGCTTACAAACACCCTTTGCTTCATTTTTCAATCGGCTTAGTTAGTTTCACACACAGACACTCAGCCACACACACACACACACACACACACACACACACACACACACACACACACACACACACACAGACACAGACACTCAGCCGTGCATAATAACACAACGGAATAATCAACTTCCAGTGCAAACGGTGACGCATATGTTAATTCAGGATAGTTGTACAAGAAAAGATTTTATGACATGATACTACTATATACGATACTATGATACTACTACTATTACTACTACTAATAATAATAATAATAATAATAATAATAATATGATATTTCTGGATATTTTTCTATATATATAATTTTGAGCTTGTAGATCTGCTATTTGACATTTGAAAACCTGAAATGGGACATAATCTGCATTATGAGTACTTGTACTTTTGGTACTTGAAGTACATTTTGTATACCATTACTCAAGTAGCCTACATTTCGAATGTCTGACTTTCACCTGTAACAGAGTTACATTGCAGTATTGATACCTTTGAAAACAATGTGAGTAGGCCTCACTTTTTCCACCACCGGTGATGTGTTGAGGATGAGGGATGGGTCTGTGGTGTGAACGGTGAACATCCTCCTCGTAGAGGTGACGGGAGGGGGTCTACAACAACATGACAGCGTCTCACTGCCTCCTCAAACTAACCCCTGCTGCAGCCATCTCACTAGCTAGTGTGCTAAGTTTGTGTCTATGTCACCCGACCTCGAGTGCATGCCTTTCATCCGACGGAGCATTGGTCCGAACGACAACCTACCTCCTCCCTCACCCTAACCCTAACCTCCCCCGGGGCAGACACCTAAACCTAACCGCAACCCTCTCCCGACCCGCAGCGCACCTCGGAGCATTGCTCCTTCGGAGCAATGCTCTGTCGGATGATAGTACGCCTCCCCCCGACCTCATGCAGGGGGGAAGCCAACAAACTGAACAAGCTGTATCGTTCGTTGCTGTCGGCAATTAACTGCTCATCTCCATATTTTAAGTTGTTGTCGTCACACAAAATCATCGAAAGTAGCAGATCGGCAAGTATTGGAGTATAGAGGCGCTGCTTCTTCGCTTGGAAAGGAGCCAGCTTCGGTGTTTCGGCCATCTGGTCAGGACGCCTCTCGAGTGTCTCCCTTGGGAGGTCATCGATGCACGCCCCACTGGAAGGAGACCCCAAGGCAGGATCCCCAAGAATGACGTTTCTAACGTTGCTGTGGAGAGGGAACTCTCTGGTAGAGCTGTACAGCTGTTGCCCCCGTGACCCGACTACAGATAAGCAGTTGAAGATGGATGGATGGATGGATGGATAGTAATTGACGGTTGTGTCACTGGATCAGATTTTAATGTGAGAGCATTAAGTTTGGAGGATGATTACAAACAGAGGTCTGTCAGTATACAGTACTATACACAGCAGCGCCACATAAAAGGCTCTATTGATCGCGTCTCCGCGGGACGTCTCCGCGGGACCCCCTGGCTATACGCTGCGTCTCTGCGTCTCCGCGGGACCCCCTGGCTATACGCTGCGTCTCTGCGTCTCCGCGGGACCCCCTGGCTATACGCTGCGTCTCTGCGTCTCCGCGGGACCCCCTGCTATACGCTGCGTCTCTGCGTCTCCGCGGGACCCCCTGGCTATACGCTGCGTCTCTGCGTCTCCGCGGGACCCCCTGGCTATACGCTGCGTCTCTGCGTCTCCGCGGGACCCCCTGCTATACGCTGCGTCTCTGCGTCTCCGCGGGACCCCCTGCTATACGCTGCGTCTCTGCGTCTCCGCGGGGCCCCCTGCTATACGCTGCGTCTCTGCGTCTCCGCGGGGCCCCCTGCTATACGCTGCGTCTCTGCGTCTCCGCGGGACCCCCTGCTATACGCTGCGTCTCTGCGTCTCCGTGGGACCCCCTGCTATACGCTGCGTCTCTGCGTCTCCGCGGGACCCCCTGCTATACGCTGCGTCTCTGCGTCTCCGCGGGGCCCCCTGCTATACGCTGCGTCTCTGCGTCTCCGCGGGACCCCCTGCTATACGCTGCGTCTCTGCGTCTCCGCGGGACCCCCTGCTATACGCTGCGTCTCTGCGTCTCCGCGGGACCCCCTGCTATACGCTGCGTCTCTGCGTCTCCGCGGGACCCCCTGCTATACGCTGCGTCTCTGCGTCTCCGCGGGGCCCCCTGCTATACGCTGCGTCTCTGCGTCTCCGCGGGGCCCCCTGCTATACGCTGCGTCTCTGCGTCTCCGCGGGGCCCCCTGCTATACGCTGCGTCTCTGCGTCTCTGCGTCTCTGCGGGACCCCCTGCTATACGCTGCGTCTCTGCGTCTCCGCGGGGCCCCTGCTATACGCTGCAGCCCATAATTGCACAGGAGGGGGCTTTATTCCAGCAGTGTCGGCGTCCCAGGGCCACGCTTCAACGATACATCATGTTTTATCAAGTCAAAATTCTCCTTAACTGTTTGTCCCAGGCCTCGTACTGACCCCAGGCCAGTTTGACCCAGGCCTCGTACTGACCCCAGGCCAGTTTGACCCAGGCCTTGTCCTGACCCCAGGCCAGTTTGATGAAGTGTCACACACGGGACGCTTAACTGCTCTCAACCTGCCGTTCGTCCCCCACGGACCGCCCAGCAAACCTAACCCAGGCTGCTCATTCTCAGTGGTGGGGAAAAGTACTCACATTTTGTACTTAAAGTAAAAGTATCAGTACTGCCATATAAAAATGTTACAAGTAAAAGTGCAGAATTAAACATTTACTTGAGTAAAAAAGTACAAAGGTATTGGCATTAAAAGGTACTTAAAGTACCAAAAGTAGAAAGTTCTCACTATGCAGAATGTCCCAAGTTTTCAAAGGTATAAAAATCTTTTGAAAATATACAAATGACCTTGTGGTCAAATACAATACAACAAGAGCAACAACAAACAAACAAGGATGTTTGCCAATCAGGACAAGCAATTTACAATTACAATTTAGGCATAGCAGCTAGATAGGGATGCAAGGGTTAGTGGTAAACCGTAATACCAATCAGAACACACACACACACACACACACACACACACACACACACACACACACACACACACACACACACACACACACACACACACACACACACACACACACGCACACACACACACACACACACCACAATCTATCTTAACTTCTTTGTAACTTCCCAGGGCGGAGGAGGGTTGAACTTTTTTTAATAAGACAGCAGAAAGCTGATGTGTTTTTATTTCTTAAGTCACCTTGTGACTAGACAGTGAAACACAGCCTCTGCTTTTCTCCGCCTTCAGCATGCTTTTGTGGCAGAGCCGTCTGCCTCGCCTCAAGCCTCAGCAACGCCTTCAAACCCACAGCCACGGCAGCCCTCACACCGGCATCTGTGTTTATCCCTGATCCAAAGGGGCACTGAGGGTCCTTTTCCACCGGTTGGTTCCCAATGGGAACCGGTTCAGTTCTTTTTGGTTTTTAGTCCATGAGCCAGAGCTCCAAAATTGGTGGGCAAACTATACCCTATATTAAATTGTTTATAGGATCAATACAAGTAAATTAATACATGATAACCCTTCCACAGTAGTAGCTTTTTCATATTTTTGATTATTTTGCATATTTTCCTACATAATGCCTCATTTGCATATTGAAAAATGTAAAATTTGTAATACAATAAATCATTGTCTTCGTGTAAGTACTCAATTGGGGAAGTTTCATGGTGATAACAATCTAATATAGGTATGGTTTTGCCCACTCAATTCATAATTAACGTTTCAATTTTGGAGCTCTGGCTCATGGACTAAAAACCTAAAAGAACTGAACCGGTTCCCACTGGGAACCAACCGGTGGAAAAGGGGCCTGAGGGTCCCGGTTCACTGGATACGAGTGAAAGGAGGAGGAGGAGGAGGAAGGAGGAAGGAGGAGGAGGAAGGAGGAGGAGGAGGAAGGAGGAGGAGGAGGAGGAGGAGGAGGAGGAAGGAGGAGGAGGAGGAAGGAGGAGGAGGAGGAGGAGGAGGAGGAGGAGGAGGAGGAACCAGTGGTGGAAGAAGTACTCATATATCTTCTTTATCACACAATTTTATAACCCATCTTTTTTCACCTGGTGCCAATTATTGCCTATAAGCTGTAATCCTGGGATCTATAACCAACCTGCCAATCTGGGGAGAGCCCGTATAAAACTACTACTAATGTAAACTACTGGAACTGCTAAAATAGGGGTTTGTGGATAATGTATATCGGCTACTTTGAAAGGAAAAGTACAATATTTGCCTCAGAAATGTAGCAGCGAAAGTAAATTGAAAGCACCTCAAAAATGGTACTGAAATGCACACTCAGTTACTTCACACCACGGGGGAACCGTTCGGAGGAGACTAAAGGGGAGCTCTATAGCGCCGGGCAGATCTTAATCCATTCTGACCTGAGATCAGATTCATACGAGGTTTCCGCCGGACACACACTGGTCTGATGAACCCATTCTGACCTGAGATCAGATTCTAAAAATGTCAGTCGCTCTTCGATTAAAAAAAATAATAGCAGACCTACAAGCTCGTATCGCGCCACTCGGTGGCGCGATATGAGCTTGTAGCTAAAGCATAACATCGACACCAAAATGGGTGCCCGTTCAGAATGGGTTAAGGCAGCCTCCACCCCCCCCCCCCCCCCATGGACCCAGGACCCCGGCTCACCGCGTATCTGTGACATTAAAGATTAGTGAAAAGACCACGGCAGCTCCTTCTTTCTCCAGGCCTGCACTTGTTAATCTCTCCTCCTCCCAATGTCACTCACTCCCCTCTCTTCTCCTTGTTCTCTCTCTCTCTCTCTCTCTCTCTCTCTCTCTCTCTCTCTCCCCCCCCCCCCCCCCCCTGCATGCCTCTGTCCCAACTTTAATTAGTTTTAGCCGGGATTGGGTGGTGAAAAGTTGCGGCTTTCTTCCAGGTGATAAAACAGTAAGTGCCGCTGAGCTGCAGTCAGGAGTTAACTAAGCTGAGGTCAACGTCTTGGGCTCCTCGCGGGAGTTTACATCAGATTGGGGAAGAAATTGAGCGAGGAGGAAATTGGGAGCAAGAGAAAGCGGATAAAGAGAGAGAGAGCTGGAGGGGGGGGGGTCTTTTCCATTTAATCTATTCTGACCTGAGATCAGATTCACACGAGGTTTCCACTGGACACACACACTGGTCTGATGAACCCATTCTGACCTGAGATCAGATTCTAAAAATGTCAGTCGTTCTTCGATTTAAAAAAAAATAGCAGACCTACAAGCTCGTATCGCGCCACTCGGTGGCGCGATATGAGCTTGTAGGTCTGCTATTTTTCAATGGCTAAAGCATAACATGATGCCGACACCAAAATGGGTGCCCGGTCAGAATGGGTTAAGTGCTTGACATTTTATGAATTTATTGGACAGATGAAATGACTGATTGGAGCCAGCACATCTCTTATCATCACGCATCCTGGTTCAGGAGGTTGCGGGGGGGTATTTGTTACGCTTATATGTCGAGGCCACGGCACTTTGACCTTGCCCCCTGTCTAATAATGATTGCTAACAATATGGCAATTCATGGATTGATGGTTATTATTGTGCCGCTTCAGTGATTTTAACTCTCCGCACATAAGAGCTTGAGGTGAAAGTCTATGAAGAGATAATGTCAATATTTATTTATTTTCCGTGGTCAAAAGCGAGTTTGTGAACTTGTCAGAGCGCTGTGAAGTTTCAACGAGATGAATAATGGTGGGGTGACCAAACGCCCATCTGGACGCAGCTCTCAGTTCGTTAATTATGCACATGAGCACTAATCAGAAATTATGGGCTTCTTAATGACTGTCCCCAACAACAAAGCAAGAGCAGGTGAGCAAGAAATAGCACGACGGCACCTGGACATTATTGAGCACGACGCATGGCGTTCCCCACGCAGACAGACGGCCCGCAGATTCACATAATGAGGCTGACAAACTGCCAGCGTTTAATGAATGGCACCGTAAACCCAGTTAATTGTCTTGCCGGTGTGTCCGGGGCTTACGTATTTCATCTTATCGTACAGTCATCGAAGACTGTCTTCCGTGCAGAGAGCTGGGCTGGCACGGCGCTATCAGCTGTATAGCTAATTCAGATTGCCTCCCCCCCCACCCCCCACACGGTGCAGCCCATCACAGATGCCAGCCTTTGTGAGTGTTTATTTGGTTTTTTTTTTTAACTAAATTTTTATCGATTAAACCTACAAGCTCGTAGCGCGCCACCGAGTGGCGCGCTACGAGCTTGTAGGTTTAATCGAAGAACCACTGACATAGAAACATTAAGCTTTAGATTGTGGGGGCCTAAACAATATAGTAGAAGCATTTTTTTTTAATCAAGATTTGATCAATGTCACCGCATGGTCCACACACTACAAATTAAGAAAAAAAAAGATTTTGTTTTTGTTTTTGTTTTTAAGAGCAAAATTGCCAAAAGGGCAGGGGGTGCTCTAGCACCCCCTAGTGTCTATCTGTGCACGCCACTGCGTTTCAGGGCAGGTGAATATGAGTCCTATACGGCAGTGAATGCTGGACCCTGAAGCCAACTCTGCAGAAGGCTCTACACCAGAATGTTACAACATCAGCAAGAGTACACATGTTACCAACGAGAATCTGTATGCCGGAATGCTTGCGGAATGTGTGCGTGCGTGCGTGCGTACACATGCGCGTGTGTGTGTATGTGTACAATTCTAAACGTGAGGTCTCGGGTGCCTGTGTGTGTATAGGATGTGTTATTATTAAATATTACAGTATAGCGTATGGTGCCGCGTAGGCTACTGATATTGCCTTAATTAATGTGTTTGTGAGGTTGTTTGCCATTTATTTGGGGTCGTGTGTGACATTTATACCTGGAAGAGGCTCTCCACACATCCAGTTATTCATTACCTTCTCATGCAAAGCATCAAATACAGCTCATTTCCCCATTAATGCGATGTTGGTGAATGCCACACAATGGAGAGGCCTCAACCTGTGGGTTATGTGGATTCCAATAAAATAAATGATTGTGTGTGCGTGTGTGTGTGTGTGTGCGTGTGCGTGCGTGTGTGTGTGTGTGTGTGTGCGTGCGCGTGTGCGTGTGTGTGTGTGTGTGTGTGTGTGTGTGTGTGTGTGTGTGTGTGTGTGCGTGTGCGTGTGCGTGTGTTTGTGTGTAGAGAATAACACAATATTACATTGGTTAAATTAGCATAGTTCCCCTGTTTCTGTCCATTTTAAATGCAAATTCATGCAAATGTGCAGGTATGTGATATTTCTCATTTTCACTGTGTGGGGCGTGTGTAATTACCAATTACTGGTGGGGACTGCTGACGTCGGAGAGCACCTCATCGTCAGAGGCAGAAACACAACAGAAGCCTTGTTGTTGTTGTTGTTGTTGTTGTTGTTGTTTTAGACAGGAAACACTCACGTCAAAGTAGATTAACCATTTATTTACCAATGGAATTGGAATAAGTTAAACTTGGCGTTAAAGGTTTTATGACATTAATTTGCATTAATCTTCTATGTTTTGTTTTTCTTTTAGGTTTTATGACCTCAATTACACCAACACAACCTGAACTTTGAACATTCTGTGGATATGCTGTGTTTTCTCTGTGTTCTGAAGCCTTTGGAGCTGCAATGAAAACAGGCAAACAGGCCTTAACAGTGACATCTGCTGGCAAATTCCTATCTCATACTGTATATGGGATTTTGTGCCACAGGCAAATCAGCGCACTGACCACAGAAACCCTATGAATGTTCATGTTCAAGTTCATGTTTTATGGATGCAATTGAGCTCAGAAAACCTTAAAAAAAATGAGAAGAATTACGAAAACGATTTATTTTTTATTTGTATGCATGTCACGATCCCTTAAATAAAGGCTCCGCTCTGGGAGATAGTCTCTGAATTGTGTTGAAGCAGCAGGGTTTGCTAAACAAAACCAGGGAACCTTAATAGCAACAAAAAAACACAACAGGCACATATCAAGACAGTAACATTAACTTGAGTCATGTAAACTTGAAACATACAACGTGAATGCATTTTAACATAAAGCCATATAACATTGAATCAGATTAGAGCTACAGTATGCAGCATGAGATTCTTTAAGTTTAGAGCGTCAAATTCTCCATATTTTGATCAGAGAGACTGAATTTCACTCTCTCCGATCAAACGATCATGGAGGCTGAGGTCATGGAGGCGAGCTTTGCCAGCAGCAGCAGTGTCTGTGAAACAATGGAAGCAGAGCCGTATTTAAACAGACCGATTGGTGCATGAGGAAATGAGGCGTGATTGGAGTATATGGAAGTGTGATGTAATGATCAGCTGAGAGTGAATGGGTCAATGGGTGCATCCCACACAGTGCACAAAGATCCTTCTTGCCGCGAGTGGCAGGACTTTCTTCCTGGTTTTTAAACAGCCGGTGGAAGGAAATGAAGCTTCACCCACGCTGAAGCACATTTGTGACTCGACTGGTCTGGATGCACTGAAAGAGAAATATCAAGCTAACCCTCTAACACCCGCATTAATTTCTACTTTAAAAAAAAAAGATTTCAACCTTACTACTACTTTGTACTACTAGGACTAAGACTAAAAAATATGTTGAAAAAAATAAAAAAAATAAAGTTTGATGAAAAGTTTATAATAATTATATAATAATATAATAAATTAATAATTTACATTTGGGGGATATCTTTCACAATAATGAATAAAACATGTTCTAGACATTCTAATGATCACAAAAAAACATATATTACAATTATTGTAACTACTTTTATTAGGGTGAAGGTGAAAAGTCTTAGGTTAAAAAAAAATCAAAATCGCACAGAGTCCAGACATTTTTAATTTGTGTGAATTTCAGCCTCTGTGGGGGGGGGGGGGGGGTATTTATATGCAAATATCATGACCAATGGCATTGAAATGGCATTACAATGAACATCACTGATGACGTTTAGGTGAAAAAAGAACAGAAAAAAAAAAAAAAAAAATAGTAATTAATTAAAATAAAATTGTTGCTAAAAAGCAACGCTGGGTCTTAGAGGGCTAAGCTGCTGACTGACAGCTGTTTGCAGCCGAGGTGTGCAAGACCTACGTGCCCCTGTATAAACGAATTAACGCTGTGCTTCATTTCTCTATCGATGGCCAGCGCTGATTAAAGCCTGATTTATACTTCATCAGTGCCGAAAATAGCCAAGTGCCATCAGTGCCGACAGTGCCGAAAATAGCCAATTAAGCTCACAACGCGCTGCCTGCAAAACGAGCTGCATTGCCAACTTCGTTATCTTTTGAAAATGTTTGGTGTGCAACGCTGATATCTGACCGGGCTTTCCTCAATGATGCTCTCTCTCTCTCTCTCTCTCTCTCTCTCTCTCTCTCTCTCTCTCTCGTTTAACCCCATTCTGAACAGGAACCCATTTTGGTGTCAGCATCATGTTATGCTTTAGCTATTGAAAAATAGCAGATCTACAAGCTCATAGCGCGCCACCGAGTGGCGCGCTATGAGCTTGTAGGTCTGCTATTTTGAAAAATCGAAGAACGACTGACATTTTTTAGAATCTGATCTCAGGTCAGAATGGGTTAATCAGACCAGTGAGTGTCCAGTGGAAACCTCGTATGAATCTGATCTCAGGTCAGAATAGGTTAACCGGTTCCAAAAGGGACCAGGGCTCTCATTAAACTCGTTCAACGCATAAATCACCAAAATCCATCTACGGAAAAATACCAAAACTGCGGTTGTTATTCTGTTGTTGTTTCGTGACATGCAGCAGCTTGCTTCCCCATGAGGGAGGAATTCGGGCGCTTTATTATTATTTTTATTTTTGTCTGTGAATAAAGGTGTTCATGGAGAAGACTTTTAGCCCGCAATAACTCTGCCTGTTTATTTATTTATTTATTTTTCCTGTATCATTTCAAGGGGAGGAGGAGGAAACCATCTCCCCTCATCTCGTCTGTGTTGCGGTGCCAGTGAACACATAATTGGGTGTCACTTTGAATATCGCAGCCCTCTATCGACTCATCGCGAAAAGCCCCTCGACATGGAGGGGAGGGTGGAGGGGGGGGGCGGGTGTCACCGCCGCGCTCCCCCAATCGTGCACATCATCAATCTTGATTTGAGACGGCTGTGAGGACGGAGAGGAGGGGAGGGGAGGGGAGGTGAAGGAAGGGAAGACACACACACACACACACACACACACACACACACACACACACACACACACACACACACACACACACACACACACAACACACACACACACACACACACACACACACACACACACAAACACCGTGTGCGTGTGTTAACACATTCTGGGCGGGATCAACCCCTTTTGGTGTTAGCATCATGTCGTGCTTTAGCTATTGAAAAATAGCAGATCTACAAGCTCATAGCGCGCCACTCGGTGGCGCGCTATGAGCTTGTAGGTCTGCTATTTTTTGAAAAATCGTGAAAATGTGCCTCAAATTTGGAATATTTTTTTTCAGAATGAACGTTTTTAACTCAAATCTTTGCTTCCGAAGGGTCCTTGCTGGAACGACATATTTTCAGATGGGGGGGGGGGGGGGGGGGGGTCTTGGAGGCCAATTACAGATCATTTTTGGGGTCCTTGACATGAAATATTGAGTGATTATATAGGCCTAGAAACATGAGGTTTTTTCAGAAAACTGGATTTAGAAGACATGTTTTTTCAGGCCTAAATGGGTTAAGAAGACATTGATTTCTGAGATGCTCTGTTTCTACATGTGCTCCCCTGGGAGACGGAGGGGCTTTAAGGTAAATAATGGGAGCGCCTGATCTTACATGATGCGTGTTGTGTGTTCACAGGGGTCCGCTGGGACCCCCGGGCGGCGGACCTGCTGCGCCATCACGTGGTTAACCAATTCTGACCTGAGATCAGATTCTATACGAGGTTTCCACTAGACAACACACTGGTCTGATTATAACCCATTCTGACCTGAGATCAGATTCTATAAAAATGTCAGTCGTTCTTCGATTTTTTCAAAAATAGCAGACCTACAAGCTCGTATCGCCCCACTCGGTGGTGCGATATGAGCTTGTAGATCTGCTATTTTTAAATAGCTAAAGCGCGACATGATGCTATAACACCAAAATGGGTGCCCGTTCAGAAGGGGTTAAGACCTCAGAGATCTAGAGCTGAGATTAAGCTTCATTTCATGCCATAATCTCTGTCCCTCTCCGTTTCTCTCTGTCTTCCCTCATGTCTCTGGTGTTCAAACATTATATAGGCCTAATCTGTCAAATAAATACCACATTTATTTGGTATACATTGTCTATAGCCTATGCGAGCACAAATTCCTCCCCGTGCGCATGCATGCGCACGCACACACACACAGAGAGGGAGAGAGAGAGAGAGAGAGAGAGAGAGAGAGAGAGAGAGAGAGAGAGAGAGAGAGAGAGAGAGATAACATTGCCATGGAAACAAAACATGCAGGCTGCAGAATCCAGCATCCCATCTAATGTTGGGATATATTCATATCGCAGCCGTCATCCTTGGGTTTGTATTAATACAGTATGAGCGGATTGCGTGCTTATGCCAGCTATGGACGGTAAACAGGATACAGTCAGTGACATTTGATTTCATGCAGCCGTTTTAAATTTGCATGCAATTCTTCCAGCACCTCGGTATATAGGCACGTGTTTTTGACTTTCATGAATTCCAGTTTTGCCCAAATAACCTTTTCAACGGTGTATCATAGTCAGTCTGGTCCCAGGCGGTATACAGTAGTCGGAACTTGGGAAGGTTCAATCCCCGCTCCTCCTGGCGTTGTGCTGAACTGAAGTGCCCATGAGCAAGACACTGAACACCTGATGTGAAGATCAGAGTGTCACAGTCTGAGTGGGGGTGTGGGTGTGTCTGAAGCACCTGCATTCTATCCCCTGTGTCACAGTCTGAGTGGGGGTGTGGGTGTGTCTGAACCACCTGCATTCTATCCCCTGTGTCACAGTCTGAGTGGGAGTGTGGGCGTGTCTGAACCACCTGCATTCTATCCCCTGTGTCACAGTCTGAGTGGGAGTGTGGCGTGTCTGAACCACCTGCATTCTATCCCCTGCAATCATGCCCACAGTATTTAAGGCTCAGTCTCTCTGCAATCTCTGCCAGATTGTCTTGTGACCTTCCAAGCAGCCAAGGCCATATTCAAGCCTTTGCCTTTACTGACCTCTGTTTTGCTTCTCCTAGACAAGCCCTTGCCGGTACTTCTGCCCTCGCTGACTGCCTTTGGACTTGACCTTTGCATTCTACAGTTTAGATTTTTGCCTGTTTTGACGTTTTGGAATAAAAACCTGCTTTCAGTGACTTTTGTGTCTGCATCCTGAGTCCTTTCCACGTGTGCCTGACACAGAGGCTCTATTCTCTGACACAGAGGCTCTATTCTCTGACACAGAGGCTCTATTCTCTGACACAGAGCTCTATTCTCTGACACAGAGGCTCTATTCTCTGACACAGAGGCTCTATCTCTGACACAGAGGCTCTATTCTCTGACACAGAGGCTCTATTCTCTGACACAGAGGCTCTATTCTCTGACACAGAGGCTCTATTCTCTGACACAGAGGCTCTATTCTCTGACACAGAGGCTCTATTCTCTGACACAGAGGCTCTATTCTCTGACACAGAGGCTCTATTCTCTGACACAGAGGCTCTATTCTCTGACACAGAGGCTCTATTCTCTGACACAGAGGCTCTATTCTCTGACACAGTCAGAGGCTCTATTCTCTGACACAGAGGCTCTATTCTCTGACACAGAGGCTCTATTCCTGACACAGAGGCTCTATTCTCTTGACTCTGTGGATTTGAGTGAGAGTGGAACATTATACTGTCAATTATGAAGCGCTTTGGAGAAGAATAAACATCCAACGCAGTCTATTTCAATCTCCTCTGTATTAGTAGATATTAGTCTCATACTGTAGTTAATGAAACTTAGAAACTGAAGCCGTATATTCTCCATTGTACATCAAGGGTTTTGGACACAAAGCTTTACCTTTGCAGCCATCAATCACTTAGACAGTGCATAAGTGACCTTCAGAATCATCGCACGCACGCACGCATGCATGCACGCACACATGCACGCACGCATGCACGCACGCACGCATGCACGCACACTGTACACACACACACATCACTGCAAAACCTCTTGATTAGCTTAAAAGTGCCTCGCCACATCTCCTGTAATTAATTCAACGACACTCGGAAGGGAGGTAGTCGAGTCAAAGCCGAATCTTCCGCGCCATTTAACTGGATAATGGCAGAGGTTTTTATGATGTCTTTATTTAAGGAGCGACCTTGCAGGCTGCCATGAGGTGGACCAAAAACAAAATGGTGGTGTCCTGTGATCTTCATTGTGACAAAGCGGAAGCTGAATCCATTCTGCCTCGTCTCACAGTATGAAACCTGCCTTTTCCTCCCAATACTTTCACCAGTGAATGACATCATGCAGTGGATTAGGGAGCGCTGCCTGTGTTCATTTGGACCACACGCGAGTAGGGGGGGGGCGAGGCTTTACTATTCTGTGCCTATCGGGTTGAAAACTCGGACGGTGCCGAGTCGTGTCAAGCGAACTTCGCAACATTCGACACAGCAATTCCCTGGCTTGGGAGGAAAAGTCACGCTTGCGTCTAATGCTACCGCACACACACACGCACACACGCACGCACGCACGCACGCACACATCATTTTGGGGGTGCACGGACAGGTTTGAGAACTATATGCTTTAGAAGGTATTTGTAGAATCGGCATCAGGTCTTAATGGGTCATAAACTACTAGAATCTAAATATAAACGAAAATGTATAAACAAAATATAAATAAAGGTTAAAGGACGACTTCACCACTTTTCAACCTATCTTCATATAATAGGTCCTCACTAATAATCATGATAAAATGGCACTAACTCATGTTGATTAGGTGATGGTAATGGTGATGTAAAACAAACAATGCCAACACAAACATTGAAATCTCTTCATTATTAATGGCATTTAATGTTTAGGTTCAAGATGACGTAAATTTTCCCTTCATTGTCAATGGTGTTTTTATAACAAACATTGAACTAAAAAACAAACATTAAACCTATAGGAGGGGCACTCAAAAATTGTGCCATTTTATCATGATTATTAGTGAGGACCTATTATATGAAGATAGGTTGAAAAGTGGTGAAGTCGTCCTTTAATGAAAACTATAAAAACAGCATTGGCTCCTGTCAGGAAGTGACGCCGGGCTATAAAACATAGCTCAACACGGCCGTCAGCTGCCTGGCATGGTACCTGACTGAAGTTGACTCCTTGTCAGTTCTCTGGCAGCGGGGCAAAAGCGGGCGCTATAAGATAAGCCATCCGTCATCCTCCTGGTGGAGAGAGAAGAAAAAAAGAAAGAAGTGAACACAAAGCCAACTCTGGAGTTATAGAAAGGTGATGTGTGCAAATCCAAGCAACTGCTGTCTAAGGCTCCGGCTGACAACCTCTGGTCCTTTAGTGTCCGACCGTATGCAGGCTGGAAGTGTGTGTCTGTCGGTGAGCAGCACAGTGGGATAGGATAGGAGTTTCTGAAAAGCCAGCCATGTCAGCTCTGGCTGTCATTAAGAGCATGAGGGCCTTACCGATCTATTCTCAGGATAACGACTCACCTCGAGCTCAGAGACGTGTGTGTGTGTGTGTGTGTGTGTGTGTGTGTGTGTGTGTGCGTGCGTGCGTGCGTGCGTGTGTGTGTGTGTGTGTGTGTGTGTGTGTGTGTGTGTGTGTGTGTGTGTGTGTGTGTGTGCATGCGCGTGCGTGCGTGTGTGCGTGCACATGCGTGCGTGTACATGCGTGCGTGCAAGGGAGAGAAAGAGATTTTCAGAGGGGAAGCTCTTGTTTCATTGGTGTCAATGTAGCAGGCGGTATGTAAGATATACAAGTGATTTTAAGTGTATTTAACCAATGCAAACAGTGAATTATTGTCATAATTCAAGTCTTTATGTTACTATATGTGTTTGTTTTGTAAAGGTTTAAGTGTTTTGACCTACTATTTAGTGACATTTGGGTAGAGCTTGTTTAGCAGCATGTGAGGACTCTAAACACACACACGCACAGTCGCACACAGCAGAGACTAGCTGCAGCATGCTTGATTGTCAATCTGTCAATTGTCCCTCATTACAGTTGGTGTGGTGTTGCAGTGGTGCTGTGCGCTTAATGCCTGCTGCATTACAGTATGTGCTGTGTTTATTTCATACAGGTATGTTTTTGTTGCTCCCATGATTTATTGTAATTTGTACTAAATGTGTTTTATTGTTTTATTTACTTTTATATAAAATACTATTTAGCCGATGGTGTATTTAACCCATTCTGTACGGGAACCCATTTTGGTGTCAGCATCATGTTATGCTTTAACTATTGAAAAATAGCAGATCTACAAGCTCATAGCGTGCCACCGAGTGGCACGCTAAGAGCTTGTAGGTCTGCTATTTTTGCAAAAATCGAAGAACGACTGACATTTTTTAGAATCTTATCTCGGGTCAGAATGGGTTAATCAGACCAGTGTGTGTGTGTCCAGTGGAAACCTCGTATGAATCTGATCTCAGGTCAGAATGGGTTAATGTCAAGTGTATTTGTATTGTGATAATGTGAATGTTTTGTGACAGATTGTGTATTTTTAGTTGGCTTGCTAGAAGAAGCCAGCTTGGAGAGAGTTGGAGTGGTGTTGCAGTTGTACTGTACGTGCGCTAATGGCTGCTGCATCATGTGTTTATTTCATAATGCCAACGGCTAAAGAGCGATCCCGAGTGTTTCATTCTTGCCTCATTCTTGCCTCAATCATATTGTTACACAGAGTACCCTTAATGTCCTGCATCTAAACACAATCATATTGTCACACAGAGTACCCTTAATGTCCTGCATCTAAACACAATCATATTGTCACACAGAGTACCCTTAATGTCCTGCATCTAAACACAATCATATTGTTACACAGAGTACCCTTAATGTCCTGCATCTAAACACAATCATATTGTTACACAGAGTACCCTTAATGTCCTGCATCTAAACACAATCATATTGTCACACAGAGTACCCTTAATGTCCTGCATCTAAACACAATCATATTGTCACACAGAGTACCCTTAATGTCCTGCATCTAAACACAATCATATTGTTACACAGAGTACCCTTAATGTCCTGCATCTAAACACAATCATATTGTTACACAGAGTACCCTTAATGTCCTGCATCTAAACACAATCATATTGTCACACAGAGTACCCTTAATGTCCTGCATCTAAACACAATCACATTGTTACACAGAGTACCCTTAATGTCCTGCATCTAAACACAATCATGTTGTTACACAGAGTACCCTTAATGTCCTGCATCTAAACACAATCATATTGTTACACAGAGTACCCTTAATGTCCTGCATCTAAACACAATCATGTTGTCACACAGAGTACCCTTAATGTCCTGCATCTAAACACAGTCATATTGTTACACAGAGTACCCTTAATGTCCTGCATCTAAACACAATCATATTGTTACACAGAGTACCCTTAATGTCCTGCATCTAAACACAATCATATTGTTACACAGAGTACCCTTAATGTCCTGCATCTAAACACAGTCATATTGTTACACAGAGTACCCTTAATGTCCTGCATCTAAACACAATCATATTGTTACACAGAGTACCCTTAATGTCCTGCATCTAAACACAATCATATTGTTACACAGAGTACCCTTAATGTCCTGCATCTAAACTCAATCATATTGTTACACAGAGTACCCTTAATGTCCTGCATCTAAACACAATCATATTGTTACACAGAGTACCCTTAATGTCCTGCATCTAAACACAATCATATTGTTACACAGAGTACCCTTAATGTCCTGCATCTAAACACAATCATATTGTCACACAGAGTACCCTTAATGTCCTGCATCTAAACACAATCATATTGTTACACAGAGAACCCTTAATGTCCTGCATCTAAACACAGTCATATTGTTACACAGAGTACCCTTAATGTCCTGCATCTAAACACAATCATATTGTTACACAGAGTACCCTTAATGTCCTGCATCTAAACACAATCATATTGTTACACAGAGTACCCTTAATGTCCTGCATCTAAACACAGTCATATTGTTACACAGAGTACCCTTAATGTCCTGCATCTAAACACAATCATATTGTCACACAGAGTACCCTTAATGTCCTGCATCTAAACACAATCATATTGTTACACAGAGTACCCTTAATGTCCTGCATCTAAACACAATCATATTGTTACACAGAGTACCCTTAATGTCCTGCATCTAAACACAATCATGTTGTTACACAGAGTACCCTTAATGTCCTGCATCTAAACACAATCATATTGTCACACAGAGTACCCTTAATGTCCTGCATCTAAACACAATCATATTGTTACACAGAGTACCCTTAATGTCCTGCATCTAAACACAATCACATTGTTACACAGAGTACCCTTAATGTCCTGCATCTAAACACAATCACATTGTTACACAGAGTACCATTAATGTCCTGCATCTAAACACAATCATATTGTTACACAGAGTACCCTTAATGTCCTGCATCTAAACACAATCATATTGTCACACAGAGTACCCTTAATGTCCTGCATCTAAACACAATCATATTGTTACACAGAGTACCCTTAATGTCCTGCATCTAAACACAGTCATGTTGTCACACAGAGTACCCTTAATGTCCTGCATCTAAACACAGTCATATTGTTACACAGAGTACCCTTAATGTCCTGCATCTAAACACAATCATGTTGTTACACAGAGTACCCTTAATGTCCTGCATCTAAACACAATCATATTGTTACACAGAGTACCCTTAATGTCCTGCATCTAAACACAATCATGTTGTCACACAGAGTACCCTTAATGTCCTGCATCTAAACACAGTCATATTGTTACACAGAGTACCCTTAATGTCCTGCATCTAAACACAACGCAGAGCTCAATCATATTGTTACACAGAGTACCCTTAATGTCCTGCATCTAAACACAATCATATTGTTACACAGAGTACCCTTAATGTCCTGCATCTAAACACAATCATATTGTTACACAGAGTACCCTTAATGTCCTGCATCTAAACTCAATCATATTGTTACACAGAGTACCCTTAATGTCCTGCATCTAAACACAATCATATTGTTACACAGAGTACCCTTAATGTCCTGCATCTAAACACAATCATATTGTTACACAGAGTACCCTTAATGTCCTGCATCTAAATACAATCATATTGTTACACAGAGTACCCTTAATGTCCTGCATCTAAATACAATCATATTGTTACACAGAGTACCCTTAATGTCCTGCATCTAAATACAGTCATATTGTTACACAGAGTACCCTTAATGTCCTGCATCTAAACACAATCATATTGTTACACAGAGTACCATTAATGTCCTGCATCTAAACACAATCATATTGTTACACAGAGTACCCTTAATGTCCTGCATCTAAACACAATCATATTGTTACACAGAGTACCCTTAATGTCCTGCATCTAAACACAATCATATTGTTACACAGAGTACCCTTAATGTCCTGCATCTAAACACAATCATATTGTTACACAGAGTACCCTTAATGTCCTGCATCTAAACACAATCATATTGTCACACAGAGTACCCTTAATGTCCTGCATCTAAACACAATCATGTTGTCACACAGAGTACCCTTAATGTCCTGCATCTAAACACAGTCATATTGTTACACAGAGTACCCTTAATGTCCTGCATCTAAACACAACGCAGAGCTCAATCATATTGTTACACAGAGTACCCTTAATGTCCTGCATCTAAACACAATCATATTGTTACACAGAGTACCCTTAATGTCCTGCATCTAAACACAATCATATTGTTACACAGAGTACCCTTAATGTCCTGCATCTAAACACAATCATATTGTTACACAGAGTACCCTTAATGTCCTGCATCTAAATACAATCATATTGTTACACAGAGTACCCTTAATGTCCTGCATCTAAATACAATCATATTGTTACACAGAGTACCCTTAATGTCCTGCATCTAAACACAGTCATGTTGTCACACAGAGTACCCTTAATGTCCTGCATCTAAACACAGTCATATTGTTACACAGAGTACCCTTAATGTCCTGCATCTAAACACAATCATGTTGTTACACAGAGTACCCTTAATGTCCTGCATCTAAACACAATCATATTGTTACACAGAGTACCCTTAATGTCCTGCATCTAAACACAATCATGTTGTCACACAGAGTACCCTTAATGTCCTGCATCTAAACACAGTCATATTGTTACACAGAGTACCCTTAATGTCCTGCATCTAAACACAACGCAGAGCTCAATCATATTGTTACACAGAGTACCCTTAATGTCCTGCATCTAAACACAATCATATTGTTACACAGAGTACCCTTAATGTCCTGCATCTAAACACAATCATATTGTTACACAGAGTACCCTTAATGTCCTGCATCTAAACACAATCATATTGTTACACAGAGTACCCTTAATGTCCTGCATCTAAACACAATCATATTGTTACACAGAGTACCCTTAATGTCCTGCATCTAAACACAATCATATTGTTACACAGAGTACCCTTAATGTCCTGCATCTAAACACAATCATATTGTTACACAGAGTACCCTTAATGTCCTGCATCTAAACACAATCATATTGTTACACAGAGTACCCTTAATGTCCTGCATCTAAACACAATCATATTGTTACACAGAGTACCCTTAATGTCCTGCATCTAAACACAATCATATTGTCACACAGAGTACCCTTAATGTCCTGCATCTAAACACAATCATATTGTCACACAGAGTACCCTTAATGTCCTGCATCTAAACACAATCATATTGTTACACAGAGTACCCTTAATGTCCTGCATCTAAACACATTCATATTGTTACACAGAGTACCCTTAATGTCCTGCATCTAAACACACTCATATTGTTACACAGAGTACCCTTAATGTCCTGCATCTAAACACAATCATATTGTCACACAGAGTACCCTTAATGTCCTGCATCTAAACACAATCATATTGTTACACAGAGTACCCTTAATGTCCTGCATCTAAACACAATCATATTGTTACACAGAGTACCCTTAATGTCCTGCATCTAAACACAATCATATTGTTACACAGAGTACCCTTAATGTCCTGCATCTAAACACAATCATATTGTTACACAGAGTACCCTTAATGTCCTGCATCTAAACACAATCATATTGTCACACAGAGTACCCTTAATGTCCTGCATCTAAACACAATCATATTGTTACACAGAGTACCCTTAATGTCCTGCATCTAAACTCAATCATATTGTTACACAGAGTACCCTTAATGTCCTGCATCTAAACACAATCATATTGTTACACAGAGTACCCTTAATGTCCTGCATCTAAACACAATCATATTGTTACACAGAGTACCCTTAATGTCCTGCATCTAAACTCAATCATATTGTTACACAGAGTACCCTTAATGTCCTGCATCTAAACACAATCATATTGTTACACAGAGTACCCTTAATGTCCTGCATCTAAACACAATCATATTGTTACACAGAGTACCCTTAATGTCCTGCATCTAAACTCAATCATATTGTTACACAGAGTACCCTTAATGTCCTGCATCTAAACACAATCATATTGTTACACAGAGTACCCTTAATGTCCTGCATCTAAACACAACGCAGAGCTCAAACCGGCTACATCAAAATTATAATCCGAAAGAATTGCAGAAAGGAAATTAAACAAACCTGTCCAATGTCACATGACATGTTCATTAAAAGCAACTCTAAATAAATAAATAACATGATCAAAATAACAGTTCTACATTATCTAATTCTGTAGACTACATTAAGTAATGCAGGTGTTTAACAATATAGCTCTTGATAATGTAAAATTAAACCAAGTGTATACAATTAATATTAATTAAACAAAGGGTCCCTTTGGTTTCATTTTATGCTTGAGAGAGTTAACGATCTATAAAAGGTCCATTTGGTTACCAACTCTCCATCACACGTACAGCACGTTTTCGTGCTGTGTGATGTTCTTCTAAAATGTGTGAAAAACGTATTTTTAAGTCTGAACGTTGACAAGAACATGTTGACAGCTAAGTGAAGATTATTCCATTTGGTCATTTTGATGATGGTGATAATCTGGTAAAAGACCCTTAAATCACTCCTCACTGGAGATAAAGGCAGATCCCAGAGGGCTAATTTAACTCTGAGTGTGCAAATAAACCAAATGGACCGTTTCTCACTTTAGTGTGCACCGACATCCATCATAAACGTTAAAACGTATTGATTATCGGCCCATATAATCCCTCATCAGCTTAATACAAATGCTTCTACAGGCAATACAGTGAGGAAAATGTTTCTGTGGAAGATCGTTACCGCCTGATGTGGTGCAACAAATCAGCCGTGCGTGACTCGCATTGATTCATCTGGATATTTCATTATTTCACGCGCCGATTGCCTTTCCACAAAAAGTAACTTGGTTTAGTTTGTGTATTCAAAAACTCCTTCACACACACACGCATGCACGCATGCATTAGTGTGTGCACGCATGCATGCACACACTAATGCTGATTCATCTCACGATAATAGACCCAATTTTGCACCACAGATTCTCACTGTATCTTTATGATTAGCACTACTTGTTCTTGACCAAAACACAGTCAACTTCAATATCCCCAGACGCACATGCATGCACGCACACTGCCACACAGACACACACACACGCACATTTGAATTATTTGGATCTGCACAAGAGGCGCAATACAATAGACCAAACACTGATCAAAAGAAGGTTACATAATATGGTCCAACCAAATAACTGCTGCACATGCTTAAAGCGCAAATAACATGCATTTTAAAACTGCTTTTAATATTTTATAATCATATGGTCTATGTCCCTCAAAGTTATTTCTAATGGTTTGATCCTCAATCACCACTCTGATATAACCAGGCCTTGTCATTTATTTCTGGACTTTGAAAGCAGTTTTAGCTGCAGTACCACAATGTCCTGAGGTGGTGGGGGTGCTGATATGCAGATTATTTAATATTTGAGTCATTATAATACTGATGCTAGATAAAACCAGGCTTGTTTCCATTACATGCCAGCTTGGAAAATCAACAATGGTGGACATTGTAAACAAAGTGGAAATGCAAATTTGGAACTGAAGACTGAAGAAGAGGAGGAATTATACAAAGTAGGGTGACATTGATGACATCACGATGAGGCCAAAATCAGCCGAGCTGTTCCTGAGAGCAATTTATATTAAAGCACTATATGACATGAAGGCCTGATTGTTATTTGTGGGGATAGAAAACACATATGGGAGCCCCAAAAACACAAAAAAAATAGAAAAAGTTTAATTTTATGTTATAGGTCCTTTAACACACAGAGGAAAAAAAGATAGCACCGTGATGACATACTATTACTTGACACTCAGTGGCGTGCACAGATAGACACTAGGTGGTGCTAGAGCACCCCCTGCCCTTTTGGCAATGTGCTCTTAAAAAAAAAAAAAAAAAAAAGAAAAGGTTTCTTTTTTGTAGTGTGTGGACCATGCGGTGACATTGATCAAATCTTGATAAAAAACGCTTCTACTATATTATTTAGGCCCCCACAATCTATAAAGCTATGTTTCTATGTCAGTGGTTCTTTGAGCGGTGGTGCGCTATGAGCTTGTAGATCTGCTATTTTTCAATAGCTATAAAGCACCAAAATGGGTTCCCGCCCCAAAATGCGCTGCACAAGGTGCCCTTTTTTTTCCCTTGAGCACCTGCCCCTCTAAATGTCTGTGCACGCCACTGTTGACACTACTAGACAGGATTGTTTTGTTTCTCTCCTTTAAGCCACCTAAGGATAAATGAAACAACGCCTTTTCCAGATAGACAGACCCATAATAGCTGAGACAGAACAGTATTTAGCCAACTTTTTAGAATTTGTCTTTTGCAATCCACCCAATTGCAGACCCCTGAACACAAGTTTATGGACATGGCCCCAGACTTCCAAATACAAGGACAATACGTTGACAATTATATTCCAAAGTCATAATATACGTTCCACCAAAGGCTGATATTTCATAAGTTTGGATGTAAAACAAGTGTCCATACAGTATACAAATCAAAGTGACATAGTGACAGTTTTTCTAATTCCATTAATGAACACAATATCTGGCCATATTTGGAATATCTTGTAGTGAATATACCAACACGAGGGTCCTAACTGTCTCGATGGAAGAGTGGAGAGAGAGACCACCTACCCCCCCCCCCCCCCCCCCCACACACACACACACACACACACACACACACACACACACACACACACACACACACACACACACAAACACACAAAAACATGATCATCAGGTAATATGATTATACTAGGAGGAAGATTATTTTCAAAAACGTGTAAAGAAAGTATTAAAATCATGTATTTATGTGGCCGGCCACACCCACCAGTTCATTAATCTGGTTTTCACCTCGGCACCACACCCACCTGAACTTAAGCCTCGCCCACAGCTGTGTGTTGTACAATAATGGGGGAGGGGTTAGGGGAGGGGGGTCTATTAATTAGGGTAATGTTAACTTCATAGACACATTCAAAACAGAAAAAGTACAAACATCACGGCACGGATCCATCTTTATATAAGCTGAAGTGTCCTGTTAGCACGCGTCTCATTGACCTGTGGCTATTAACCCATTCTGAACGGGCACCCATTTTGGTGTCAGCATCATGTTATGCTTTAGCTATTTAAAAATAGCAGATCTACAAGCTCATATCGCGCCACCGAGTGGCGCGATACGAGCTTGTAGGTCTGCTATTTTTGAAAAATCGAAGAACGACTGACATTTTTTTTTAGAATTTGATCTCAGGTCAGAATTTGGTTAATCAGACCAGTGTGTGTGTCCGGCGGAAACCTCGTATGAATCTGATCTCAGGTCAGAATGGGTTAATAAAGCGTAGTGTCCCCGGGTTGTGGGTCTCCTGTGTGTCCGTCTATACCTGCGGCCTCACGCTTCAGTCTCCCCGTGCGACACACCTCCTCCTCCGCCTGGCTGGGCCGGACGGACGGACGGACGGACGTGGTCTCCTGAGTGGCGCCGACAGGTCATCCTTCACAGCCGGCCGCTTGAGCGTTTGTCTGGAAATCAATCGCAAAGAGCTGGAGGCTGCGTGCCGCTCCGCTCCGCTCGCTGACACCGGTGACACAGTGTCCGCGGCGAACTCCTCCCATCCCAGAGGATCGGCTCCAGTGTTAGGGTGTCCTTCAGGCAAAAAGTCTAGGGGTGGGAAATGTACCCGACAAAAAAAATATAATCGAACCAATAACAGACTTAATCTTGTTTTATTTAATTTATTTTAGTTTTTTTTTTTTTTTTTTTTTAATTTTTATCCCACGATTTTGTAACCCAGTTTTCTTTCCACCCAGTGCCAATTATCTAATGTAATCCTGCGCGCTACACTTCCTCTGCCAACCTGGGGGGGGCCAGCGGACTGACCTCATGCCTCCTTCTATGCATGAGGAGTCCAAGCTGCTTCTTTTCACCTGACAGAGGGGAATTTCCCCGGCCGGACGTAGCGCGTGGAAGGGACACAGTTATTCCGACCAGTTCCTTTCCCCTTCATCAGGCGCCCCGGCTGGCCAGGGGGAGGTAGTTTTAGAGACCAGGATTACGGCATGTTTTTGTGAGGGTATATCTACCCTTATTTAATTTATTTTAGTTCTTATATCAGACACAAAACGTTCTAAAAGATTGTTTTCATGACAAAATCGATTAGTCTGATTAACCACTCATTAAGCCCTGTATAGCGTGTTGTATACAATGGTGGCTGGCGTACAAACATTAATGAAAATTAAATGCTCTCATAGTCATCAATGAGGCAAAACTTTGAAGATAAAGCCCAGTCCTATACACCTGCCTGGCTACTGTATGTGACATGTACAGTAGGCTGGGATGAGAAGGAGTTGGGAGGTGGAGGGTAGGGTAATTCGCATCGCATAATGTGTGTTCATGTTAATGGGTATATTTTACATGATTACATGCGTGCAAATATTTGTGAGCATTTATTTGTGCGTTCGTCATGCGAGAGAGATGGCATCGACTCGAGTTTTGATTGTAGACGGATAAGGAGAATTTAGACCCCGGAGAATTCATGGCTTATTCTGGCTGTGAAGAAAAAAAATATGTGAACAATACACTGGGGATTCACTGGGGGGGTGGGGAGGGGGAGGGGCGGCAGGCAGGAAGCAAATTAGAGACGTTAAGCTGACATTTGAGCAGTGCGGTAAACACTCCGTTTAAGGAGAGCTTACATTGCATATTCATAAAGTGAGGGATATACAGAAGAGGACTGCAAGCTTTACACTGCAGTGACATAATAAAGAAGTATACAATATATTTTTGTATATATAGTTTTCTCCCAATGTATAGGTATTGATTAATTTAGCAAAATTCCCAATTTTTGCCCCTCACATCCATGTATCTGTTTCCTATCACTGCTAGCAGCCTGTAAGAGAGTGTAGAGAGCTAGGCCGTTGAAGAGATTTTTCTCTGCATTACTGTGTGTCCTAATAGTTCCTTGTCTCTCTGCAAGGAGCCTCTTCTTTCTAGCCTGGTTAATAAACCAGACCGAATCAGCCGTTGGCAAAAAAAGAATTGCCTGCCGGCGGATTACGGTCTGGAGAGGCTCAATTGTACGCCCATTTCCTACACCAGAGAAATGGGGCGGCCAATCGGGACACGGTATGCAATATGGGCGGGCTTTGGTACAGTGACTTTCAATGCTTGAGACCTTTGACTGACAGTAGCTCTGACCAATTGCATCAAAGAGAAAATGTTTCAACCCGCTCCCCTGGAAATGAAATCCAAGCTGAGCCTCCCCAGACTAATATCCCGCGGTCCGTGCGATATTAGTCTGGTTTATTAACCAGGCTATCTTCTTTCAGGAACATACACTATAGGACATATCTCACTGGACATTATCGTACTGTAGTACTCGACTCCGGTCTCGGTCTCGAGTCCACATTAACATTTACTCGGTCGTGTCTCTGTCTCGCACATTATTTGACTTGTGTTGCATTACATTGAAATCGGTGATGCATAAATACAGTTTTGACGGAAGCAACAGCTGTATGTATAATTTGAAATAGTCTCGGACAGGACAGGGCCCGGCCTGCAAGCTACGAGTTCTGTTAATCTGGGCCTGTGTGTGATGAAAAGAGCACCCTCACTTCACACGGGTGTGATTTATAATTCTTCTTTTTGCCTTAATGTATATTAATGTCTTAATATTTTATATTTTAACACTTTGGAGAAAAAAATAAAGGGAAGCTCCGCACACTCAGATCAAGCTTTCGGTCTACTGACCTTCTTCATGCCTGAAGAAGGTCAGTAGACCGAAAGCTTGCCAAAAATAAACTGATTGTGCGCAGATCTGAGTGTGCGGAGCTTCCCTTTATTTTCCCTCATACTCCTTTTGTGGCTCCAGCACCTCTCTAAAGTTTTTTTCAGCAGATGAGCGGTGGTTCCTTTTCTATTTTCTTTATATTTTAACACTTTGAATCGCCTTGTTGATGAAATTGGCTACACAAATAAACTTGCCAATTCAATTCCCTTGCCTTTGCCTTCTGAATCAGCTCTGCTTTAGCTTCACTTCTGCAGAATGTTTGTGTGATGAAAATACTCACGCTACACCAATTTGAAAGCATTGATTTTTTTGTGTTCTTAAATAAGCGAACAATCCACAACATGCTTCCCAAGCTTGAGCTAAGAATTGTAAGGCCCTATTTTTCACTGAAAATGCAGGAACAAAACATGACATTGACTTTTTATTTTGTCGTTTAACCTTTATTTAAAAGTCATAGTGATATTGGAAAACACTTTGTTGGATTTGGCACAGGTTTGTGAATTATTAATTCCGAACTATTTAATTATTCAGGGTGGCCTTTCCGAAAAAGACTATTCACTTATACTGCACTGTTTTGTTCAATACATTTTATACATTTTATGCTTTGTTTGTGTCAGGGTCGGCCTGAGGCAGAAGCCAACTGAGGCTGATTAATAATAATAATAATAATAAACTTTATTTGTATAGCACCTTTCATACATAAATGCAGCTCAAAGTGCTTCACAGGGCAGGACACAAAAATAAAATACAATAAAACACAAGTAGTTAAAATGATAGAACAATGGCAGAGAACAAAATTGAATATAAGAACATAAAATAAATAAAAACTAATAAAAACATCACATGCAGCAAATCAGTCAGGGCAGGGTAGGAACGTACATAGTAAAACTCAACTAAAAGCAAGAGTGAAGAGGTGAGTCTTGAGTTGAGATTTAAAGATGTCTACAGAGGGTGCGTGTCTGAGCTCGAATGGGAGTTTATTCCAGGCTGTTGGGCCGTAGAAGCAAAAAGCTGCCTCACCATATTTTTTTGTGCACATTCTTTTAGGCACTTCAAGTAGGCCAGCATTGGAGGACCTGAGGGGGCGGTTAGGGACATATCTAGGTAGGCAGTCACGGAGGTACGGAGGTGCGAGACCATTGAGAGCTTTATAGACAAGTCAAATAATTTTAAAATCAATCCTAAAAACAACCGGAAGCCAGTGCAGTGATGCCAAAACTGGAGTAATATGTTCTCTCATCTTAGTTCTAGTTAAAACTCTGGCTGCTGCATTTTGGACAAGTTGTAATCTGTCAGTCGTTTTCTTAGGCAGTCCTGAAAAGAGCGCATTGCAGTAGTCAAGCCGAGAAAAAACAAACAAAACAAAGTTTTTGCATCGTCCAAGGACAAATAGGCTCTGATTCATGCAATATTTCTAAGGTGAAAAAAGGCAATCTTGGTAATATGATTAATGTGTGAATTAAAATTAAATTCAGAATCAATAATAACCCCACTGATTAGGCCACTGGGGGCCTCAAGCAAGCAAGTAAACATTATTTTTGAGTGGTGCAACCACTCCTACAACCAGCAATGTCCGTGTTCACCTATGTGTTCACCTATGTATGTATGTATGTATGTATGTATGTATGTATGTATGTATGTGTTAATGAGCACCGGTATGAGTACCAGTAGGGGCGCTGTTGTGCCATGCAGAAACGGAGAGAGAGAGAGAGACAGTGCTGACAGACTGTTGCCTGCTAATGAGAGAGAGAGAGGAGGGGGGGGGGGGAGAGAGGGGAGTTGCACCACTCGGTTCACACGGGTGTGATTTTTTTATATAGATTGGCACACATCAATTTTAACCCATTCTGACCTGAGATCAGATTCATACGAGGTTTCCGCCGGACACACACTGGTCTGATGAACCCATTCTGACCTGAGATCAGATTCTAGAAATGTCAGTCATTCTTCGATTTAAAAAAAAATAGTAGACCTACAAGCTCGTATCGCGCCACTCGGTGGCGCGATATGAGCTTGTAGATCTGCTATTTTTCAATAGCTAAAGCATAACATGATGCAAACACCAAAATGGGTGCCCGGTCAGAATGAGTTAATCATTTGATATAAGTGGTGACAATTAACCGCTTAAACCCTATTGACCGGAGACCGCTGAATTGATTGCATATAGGGCCAAAAACAAGACTGTTGTTTTTTATTAAATAGCGTTACCCGCTATTTAATCAAATATTCTACGCTGCCGAGATTGTTTTATTACCTTTAGAGCATACGCTGAAGTATTTGCAGCTTTCAACGCCGAAAATCCGGCATGTTATGATCATCAGCACCAGCGGCCATTACAATGCGCTACAGGATCCGCCTCCATGAGGCATTGTAGTCCATTACAATGCGCTACAGGATCCGCCTCCATGAGGCATTGTAGTCCATTACAATGCGCTACAGGATCCGCCTCCATGAGGCGTTGTAGTCCAAACAAACCCCCCCGTCCACTTACATTTAACTCAATTTCCCAGAAGCCCTAGCAGCCCAGATGATGACTTGATTTCCGGTTTCGTCATCATAACGCGACGGCCTCGTCATCAGGTCCCGGGTTAATCCGCTGTTTATTTTTAATTATTTTAAATAACGGCGAATTAAACGCATTAAACAAATGTCGGGTATAGTGTTTTACGCGCGGTGGAACACTGGATTAAACAATTAGCGGCCGTCAAACTGTTAATAAACAATTCAATAAAGTAGGCCCTAAATATTTCTCATCAAATAGCCGATCTACAAGCTCAGTTGGTTCATTTTTTAAATACCTCGTAGCATGAATATTCTTTAAAGGTATATTCAGTGATTTCACTCAAAAAAACCCTTAGGTTTCGTTTTTGGCTGTGGGACCCAGCCTTTCGTCCAATCAGGATAGAGAGTCAAAAACGAAACCTAAGGTTTTTTGACCCCCAGGGGTTAACTGGGGACAGGGAGGAACTCCTTATAGTCAGCACACTCTATAGTAGGGAGGATTATCACAACAAAACAAAAAAATAAGTGATATTTGAATTAAGTTAAATCACTGAATATTCTTTAATGGGTGCAGGCGTTTGGTCCTCTTTTAGAAGTGACATTTAACTTTTACAGGAATACCAAAGCTTTAGAATTGACATTCAATGCAAACACAATGGCAGGCAGAAAAGGTTTCTAGTGGTCTGTGTCCGGGGGTGCACAAACTGCACATAAACCTTTTGGGGTTAGAGGAACACCTGGAGATGTGGCTTGGTGCATACTGCGGGCAGACGTCTCTATTCTACCACAACGTTACTTTAGCCATGCAGCATGAGACAGATAAAACGACTTACCTAATGCCGCAGATGTTCCATGTTTAACGTCATTCCAAAGTGTGTACATTGTTTAAGTGACAGATATGTATCGTGAATAAATTGACTTTGGCTAAAAGCGTGTATTTAATCCAAGTGGGATCTTCTTTATTTGACTTTGGTGCTCTGAACAGCATCATAACAACTTTCACATTGGGAATCACATTCTTCCTCTTCAAAATTAGAACCACGTTATGATTAGTTAACGCTAGTTTTATTTTCTAAGTCTACATGCCTGGAACTAGTTCCAGGTTTTTCAGAAGGTGGCATAGCCTAACCGTTTCAGTTCTGTTTGATTGGTTTGGTAGCAGATATTGGAACAGTTTCTGGTTCAAATCTTCTGCTGAGCCAATCAAACAGAGCTATGGGGAAATTAACCTGGACAGGAATCTGGAAGCAGGGATATGACTTTCTGAAACCCCGTTACACGGAGCATATTTCATCCCTGGAATTAAACAGTTGGAACACAGTGTGGATGATCCATCTTAACCCATTCTGAACGGGCACCCATTTTGGTGTTGGCATCATGTTATGCTTTAGCTATTGAAAAATAGCAGATCTACAAGCTCATATCGCGCCACCGAGTGGCGCGATACGAGCTTGTAGGTCTGCTATTTTTGAAAAATCGAAGAACGACTGACATTTTTTAAATCTGATCTCAGGTCAGAATGGGTTAATAATGAAACTGTCAGGATGTAATAGACATTTTTTTAATCTGATCTCAGGTCAGAATGGGTTAAAGTCACACAGAGTGTAGTCTGGAAAAGTACTTAACTTCTGTCTGTCCGTCCGTCCTCTCTCTCTCTCCCATCACATTCTGTTTAGTGTTTAGAGCCTCTGGGCTCCTGGTTTGTGTCACCCCTACGCTCTCCATTCCTGCTTTTCTCACTTTTATTGGCTAGAGCAGGCTTCTGTAAACAAATCAAATTGACTTTATACAGCACAGCACTGTAGCATAAAAACAAGCCAGAATGTCAAATCATCCTCCTCACCATCACCTCTGTGTGTGCATGCCTGCGTGTGCGTCCATGTGTGTGCGGGTGTGTGTGTGTGTGTGTGCGCGCAAAAGCCTGAGCCGAATGGCTTTAGTCTTAGACAGATAGGCACATTGGAATGAGATGTGGAGTGTTGCTTCGCTTCAGCATGCCACAGTGAATCTGCTCATCCACAGCTGGGTACAGAAACCAGATTGACTATGAGCCAGCACCGCCTGTTGTCGCCCAGGCCTAGTAAGTTGTTTCTATGAGTGGAAATGAGTTTGCTATACTGTGTGTGTGTGTGTGTGTGTGTGTGTGTGTGTGTGTGTGTGTGTGTGTGTGTGTGTGTGCCCAAAGCAGTCAAGTGTTTTCACAAAGCAGACCGGAGCCTTTGTGGCACAGACTTGAATGGAATTGATGGGACGTCTGTACAACTATAGTTCACTAGACGCTTGCATGCGCATGTGTGTGCATGTGTGTGCGCGTGCAGAGATGGGCAGTATTTGAAATACATGTATTTGAAATACGTATTTGAAATACTTTTTTGTATTTTGTAATTTGTATTTCGCTGGGATGGAAGAAATTAGATGTATTTTGTATTTAAATAAATTTTTTGACCCAGTATTTGTATTTTGTATCAAAATACATTTTCAATGTATTTTGCCCATCAGAGATGGGCAGTATTTGAAATACAAGTATTTGAAATACAAGTATTTGAAATACGTATTTGAAATACTTTTTTAGTATTTTGTAATTTGTATTTCGCTGGGATGGAAGAAATTAGATGTATTTTGTATTTAAATAAATTTTTTGACCCAGTATTTGTATTTTGTATCAAAATACATTTTCAATGTATTTTGCCCATCAGAGATGGGCAGTATTTGAAATACAAGTATTTGAAATACGTATTTGAAATACTTTTTTAGTATTTTGTAATTTGTATTTCGCTGGGATGGAAGAAATTAGATGTATTTTGTATTTAAATAAATTTTTTGACCCAGTATTTGTATTTTGTATCAAAATACATTTTCAATGTATTTTGCCCATCAGAGATGGGCAGTATTTGAAATACAAGTATTTGAAATACGTATTTGAAATACTTTTTTAGTATTTTGTAATTTGTATTTCGCTGGGATGGAAGATGTATTTTGTATTTAGATACATTTTTTGACCCAGTATTTGTATTTTGTATCAAAATACATTTTCAATGTATTTTGCCCATATCTGTGCGCGTGCGTGCGAGAGAGAGAGAGAGAGAGAGAGAGAGAGAGAGAGAGAAGGAGAGAGAGAGAGAGAAGGAGAGAGATTGATCAGAGAGTTGACACGGGACAATGCCCTGCAGTGCGATCAATAAAACAGAGCTTGGAATTGGAAAAGCATTACTTGGCTTGTATACGTTTAGCAAACTATATAAATGCTGTTTAGAGGACATTTTTGTGTTACAGTAGCTGTATTAGAGGCACATGTTTGCGTGTAGAAATGAGTTACAAAGACTACTGTACGTATGTGCTCATCTCCCTGGAGAATCCTGCACACTGTGGCACTGCGACACATACTGTACAGTATGTGAGGTTTTAGTTTGGGCATTTTCCATTTGATTGTACTGTACAATAGCAGGTATTAGCAGGTATAGCAGGTATTGTAGGTATTAGCCGCATGCACATTATTCACTGTCAAAATCCACGCGACCAAAAGTTATGACCCCTCATTCCTTTTGGAAATTGAATATTAGACACGCAAAGCTTCAATAGTAGCAGTAACAGTATAGAATAGTTTTTCTAATGTCAGGATTTACGCCTTTGAACCTTTCAGGGGCCCCCAAACCCCCACCCTGTGCTACTGTTTGTTTTTGACCTTTGATCAGGCCAAGGTGGTGAAGCCCTTCTCAAATGGCACTATACCGTATGAGGCTCATTTCCCTCTCTAAACTATGCAGTAGCACCTGTAATATTTATCTCTTCCAATACCTAGAGAAACCATGCAATCTCTTCCGATCATCCCATTGGTGTGGTGGGCATCTATCTATAACGGTCGCTTCCAGTTTAAGTCCCTGCGTTGCTGCTTCCTCTGTCGCCTGCTGCTACACATCAGAGTCCCCGGCGGGCTCAGGCAATGTATATTAACTGGCCCCTATATGGGTCTTGTCGTGTCTCCGAATCATTGTGCAACTAGAGGGACAGTTGATATTACCTGTCTTCGTTTAGGAGAAGCGGGGCTCCAGCATGCAGCGTGCCGAGACGCGAGGTGACAGGCTGAGATGGTGCCCAAAGGGGACTTCGTCTGATGGATTTGAAAGCGTAGTAGGGTGATATTGTGTGTGAGATGATGAGAGTGTAACGGAACCGTGCGGCGCCGTGCCTCGCCTACAGCGCGCTGGCTCTACCGGTGGGACACGATGTGAATGGGCTGCGAACACAAGTGGCTCCACGGCTATAATGAAGAAATGACACCGTGTGAGCCCTCTTCGCTCGCTCACAATGATATAGCCGTATAGTCCCCGCGGGCAAACATCCATTTTGGTGCCGCTCTGTGCAAATAATTTGAAGGGTCATTATCAGCCCGAGGTTTGAGACTGTTTCCTTTTTTAGCTCATATCAACAAAGCTATAGGAGCTGCGAGCTATATCCCATTCTGACCTGAGATCAGATTCATACGAGGTTTCCGCCGGACACACACTGGTCTGATGAACCCATTCTGACCTGAGATCAGATTCTAAAAAATGTCAGTCGTTCTTCGATTTTTTTCAAAAATAGCAGACCTACAAGCTCGTATCGCGCCACTCGGTGGCGCGATATGAGCTTGTAGATCTGCTATTTTTCAATAGCTAAAGCATGACGTGATGCTGCGGTCAGAATGGGATATAGCAGTCATGGGAGGTGCACGGGGGATCACACTGTAACTTCTACATTGTTGTGCAAGCAACTTCTATATCCATTATCCATTATGTCACAAATGTACTCAAGTTAAACTACGGGAATAGTTTGTTCTTAGCTCACGTCAGCAAACTATAAAAGTTCAAATTGAAAAAAGTGAACTATACTCTGGGCCTGCATTTCGTCTCTAACTCTCTACAGTACAGTCTGTGCTTTTAGATTGTCGGCGATTCTAATCAAATTTTGCTGTAGCCTATCTTCTCTGTATATATCTAACTATATATATGCATCGAGTATCTCGGTGTGTGTGTGTGTGTGTGTGTGTGTGTGTAAATGGTAAATGGTAAATGGTGCATTTATATAGCGCCTTTATCCAAGGCGCTTTACAGAGATTGTGCATTACATTCACCCATTCACACACACATTCATACACCGATGGCAGCGGAAACCATGCAAGGCACCAACTAGCACATCGGGAGCAATTAGGGGTTCAGTGTCTTGCTCAAGGACACTTCGACAGTAACTCTTGGGGAGCCTGGGTTCGAACTGGCAACCTTACGGTTACCATCCAGGCACTCTACCCCTGAGCCACCGCCACCGCGGTGTGTGTGTGTGTGTGTGGGTGTGTGTGTGGGTGTGTGTGTTGGGGGGGGGGGGGGGGCGTTATTCAAGAACCGTTCACCAGACAGACAGACAGACAGACAGACAGACAGACAGACAGACAGACAGACAGACAGACAGACAGACAGACAGACAGACAGACATACAGACAGACAGACAAATACGTGTATCGCCTATTTATAAGGAAAATGTGTTAAATAATATAATATCAACTTATGGGTATCATAACTTAACAGGGTATAGGAAAAGGGGGAATAATAATTTAACATTTTGCAGACACCAGTGGGAAAAGAAAATTGGAAAATGCAGACCAAAGTGAGTAAATTCTCTGTTTTGTCTGTTTCTAAAAGCCTGTCGACGCTCTGTCCAGTTTCCCAAATTGAATGAACTGGCCCACAGTACAATGAAACCCTGGTGTTGCTGCTGCCACAATGGTGAGCGATCAGTTTAGCGACATCCACTGTTATAGTTAACTGGCAAAGAATGAACCGGTAGCAACATTTGACACGTACTGCAGTCAGTGTAATATAATATAATAATATATAATAATAATAACGTACTGTAGTCAGTGTAGTGTGGCCTGCTGCAAACACAGATTGGCCGTGTTTGCTATTCCTGTTCGCTATAGCAGCTGATTAACCCATTCTGACCTGAGATCAGATTCATACGAGGTTTCCGCCGGACACACACTGGTCCTGATGAACCCATTCTGACCTGAGATCAGATTCATACGAGGTTTTCCACTGGACACACACTGGTCTGACGAACCCATTCTGACCTGAGATCAGATTCTAAAAATGTCAGTCGCTCTTCGATTTTTTTTAAATAGCAGACCTACAAGCTCGTATCGCGCCACTCGGTGGCGCGATACGAGCTTGTAGATCTGCTATTTTTAAATAGCTAAAGCATAACATGATGCCAACACTAAAACGGGTGCCCGGTCAGAATGGATTAAAGCCAGATTTATACATGGCGTGCGACGGGTGTTGTTCGCCGAAAAAAAGCAGACCTACAAGCTCAGAATGCAACGCGGATGCGTCGTGTCCTGAGCTTGTATAGGCCGGCTGTTTTGGTCGCGACTGCACCGTCGTACTACTGAGCACAGCTTTATAGACATCAGTATTCATTGAGGTCTGTGCGTGCCATGGTGCTGGCAGGTATATAGCTCGCCATTAGTATCAACATTTACTGTGATTAAAGGGTGTAATTTCTCATTAGGGTTCAGGCGAGTGACAGACAGCGTAATTGGCAGCTGCTCTTGAATGCTGTAAAATGGCTATGCTGCTATCAATTACACGGGAACGGAATGGCCGTGTTTTGGCTGCTTGGCCAGGGGAGAGGAGGAAGAGGGAGAGAGGTGAGTCTGCCCAGGGGAGAGGAGGAGGGAGAGAGGTGAGTCTGACCAGGGGAGAGGAGGAGGGAGAGAGGTGAGTCTGGCCAGGGGAGAGGAGGAGGGAGAGAGGTGAGTCTGGCCAGGGGAGAGGAGGAGGGAGAGAGGTGAGTCTGACCAGGGGAGAGGAGGAGGGAGAGAGGTGAGTCTGACCAGGGGAGAGGAGGAGGGAGAGAGGTGAGTCTGACCAGGGGAGAGGAGGAGGGAGAGAGGTGAGTCTGACAAGGGGAGAGGAGGAGGGAGAGAAGTGAGTCTGACCAGGGGAGAGGAGGAGGGAGAGAAGTGAGTCTGACCAGGGGAGAGGAGGAGGGAGAGAGGTGAGTCTGACCAGGGGAGAGGAGGAGGGAGAGAGGTGAGTCTGACCAGGGGAGAGGAGGAGGGAGAGAGGTGAGTCTGACCAGGGGAGAGGAGGAGGGAGAGAGGTGAGTCTGGGCAGGGGAGAGGAGGAGGGAGAGAGGTGAGTCTGACAGGGGAGAGGAGGAGGCAGAGAGGTGAGTCTGACCAGGGGAGAGGAGGAGGGAGAGAGGTGAGTCTGACCAGGGGAGAGGAGGAGGGAGAGAGAGGTGAGTCTGACCAGGGGAGAGGAGGAGGGAGAGAGGTGAGTCTGACCAGGGGAGAGGAGGAGGGAGAGAGGTGAGTCTGACCAGGGGAGAGGAGGAGGGAGAGAGGTGAGTCTGACCAGGGGAGAGGAGGAGGGAGAGAGGTGAGTCTGACCAGGGGAGAGGAGGAGGGAGAGAGGTGAGTCTGGCCAGGGGAGAGGAGGAGGGAGAGAGGTGAGTCTGACCAGGGGAGAGGAGGAGGGAGAGAGGTGAGTCTGGCCAGGGGAGAGGAGGAGGGAGAGAGGTGAGTCTGACCAGGGGAGAGGAGGAGGGAGAGAGAGGTGAGTCTGACCAGGGGAGAGGAGGAGGCAGAGAGGTGAGTCTGACCAGAGGAGAGGAGAGGAGGGAGAGAGGTGAGTCTGACCAGGGGAGAGGAGGAGGGAGAGAGGTGAGTCTGACCAGGGGAGAGGAGGAGGGAGAGAGGTGAGTCTGACAGGGGAGAGGAGGAGGGAGAGAGGTGAGTCTGACCAGGGGAGAGGAGGAGGGAGAGAGGTGAGTCTGACCAGGGGAGAGGAGGAGGGAGAGAGAGGTGAGTCTGACCAGGGGAGAGGAGGAGGGAGAGAGGTGAGTCTGACCAGGGGAGAGGAGGAGGGAGAGAGGTGAGTCTGACCAGGGGAGAGGAGGAGGGAGAGAGGTGAGTCTGACCAGGGGAGAGGAGGAGGGAGAGAGGTGAGTCTGGCCAGGGGAGAGGAGGAGGGAGAGAGGTGAGTCTGACCAGGGGAGAGGAGGAGGGAGAGAGGTGAGTCTGGCCAGGGGAGAGGAGGAGGGAGAGAGGTGAGTCTGACCAGGGGAGAGGAGGAGGGAGAGAGAGGTGAGTCTGACCAGGGGAGAGGAGGAGGCAGAGAGGTGAGTCTGACCAGAGGAGAGGAGAGGAGGGAGAGAGGTGAGTCTGACCAGGGGAGAGGAGGAGGGAGAGAGGTGAGTCTGACCAGGGGAGAGGAGGAGGGAGAGAGGTGAGTCTGACAGGGGAGAGGAGGAGGGAGAGAGGTGAGTCTGACCAGGGGAGAGGAGGAGGGAGAGAGGTGAGTCTGACCAGGGGAGAGGAGGAGGGAGAGAGAGGTGAGTCTGACCAGGGGAGAGGAGGAGGGAGAGAGGTGAGTCTGACCAGGGGAGAGGAGGAGGGAGAGAGGTGAGTCTGGCCAGGGGAGAGGAGGAGGGAGAGGTGAGTCTGACCAGGGGAGAGGAGGAGGGAGAGAGGTGAGTCTGACCAGGGGAGAGGAGGAGGGAGAGAGGTGAGTCTGACCAGGGGAGAGGAGGAGGGAGAGAGGTGAGTCTGGGAGAGGAGGAGGGAGAGAGGTGAGTCTGACCAGGGGAGAGGAGGAGGGAGAGAGGTGAGTCTGACCAGGGGAGAGGAGGAGGGAGAGAGGTGAGTCTGGCCAGGGGAGAGGAGGAGGGAGAGAGGTGAGTCTGACCAGGGGAGAGGAGGAGGGAGAGAGGTGAGTCTGACCAGGGGAGAGGAGGAGGGAGAGAGGTGAGTCTGACCAGGGGAGAGGAGGAGGGAGAGAGGTGAGTCTGACCAGAGGAGAGGAGGAGGGAGAGAGGTGAGTCTGACCAGGGGAGAGGAGGAGGGAGAGAGGTGAGTCTGACCAGGGGAGAGGAGGAGGGAGAGAGGTGAGTCTGACAGGGGAGAGGAGGAGGGAGAGAGGTGAGTCTGGCCAGGGGAGAGGAGGAGGGAGAGGTGAGTCTGACCAGGGGAGAGGAGGAGGGAGAGAGGTGAGTCTGGCCAGGGGAGAGGAGGAGGGAGAGAGGTGAGTCTGACCAGGGGAGAGGAGGAGGGAGAGAGGTGAGTCTGACCAGGGGAGAGGAGGAGGGAGAGAGGTGAGTCTGACCAGGGGAGAGGAGGAGGCAGAGAGGTGAGTCTGACCAGGGGAGAGGAGGAGGGAGAGAGGTGAGTCTGACCAGGGGAGAGGAGGAGGGAGAGAGGTGAGTCTGACCAGGGGAGAGGAGGAGGGAGAGGTGAGTCTGACCAGGGGAGAGGAGGAGGGAGAGAGGTGAGTCTGGCCAGGGGAGAGGAGGAGGGAGAGAGGTGAGTCTGGCCAGGGGAGAGGAGGAGGGAGAGAGGTGAGTCTGACCAGGGGAGAGGAGGAGGGAGAGAGGTGAGTCTGGGAGAGGAGGAGGAGGGAGAGAGGTGAGTCTGACCAGGGGAGAGGAGGAGGGAGAGAGGTGAGTCTGACCAGGGGAGAGGAGGAGGGAGAGAGAGGTGAGTCTGACCAGGGGAGAGGAGGAGGGAGAGAGGTGAGTCTGGGAGAGGAGGAGGAGGGAGAGAGGTGAGTCTGACCAGGGGAGAGGAGGAGGGAGAGAGGTGAGTCTGGCCAGGGGAGAGGAGGAGGGAGAGAGAGGTGAGTCTGACCAGGGGAGAGGAGGAGGGAGAGAGGTGAGTCTGACCAGGGGAGAGGAGGAGGCAGAGAGGTGAGTCTGACCAGGGGAGAGGAGGAGGGAGAGAGGTGAGTCTGACCAGGGGAGAGGAGGAGGGAGAGAGGTGAGTCTGACCAGGGGAGAGGAGGAGGGAGAGGTGAGTCTGACCAGGGGAGAGGAGGAGGGAGAGAGGTGAGTCTGACCAGGGGAGAGGAGGAGGCAGAGAGGTGAGTCTGACCAGGGGAGAGGAGGAGGGAGAGAGGTGAGTCTGACCAGGGGAGAGGAGGAGGGAGAGAGGTGAGTCTGACCAGGGGAGAGGAGGAGGGAGAGGTGAGTCTGACCAGGGGAGAGGAGGAGGGAGAGAGGTGAGTCTGGCCAGGGGAGAGGAGGAGGGAGAGAGGTGAGTCTGGCCAGGGGAGAGGAGGAGGAGGAGGGAGAGAGGTGAGTCTGACCAGGGGAGAGGAGGAGGGAGAGAGGTGAGTCTGACCAGGGGAGAGGAGGAGGGAGAGAGGTGAGTCTGACCAGGGGAGAGGAGGAGGGAGAGAGGTGAGTCTGACCAGGGGAGAGGAGGAGGGAGAGGTGAGTCTGACCAGGGGAGAGGAGGAGGGAGAGAGGTGAGTCTGGCCAGGGGAGAGGAGGAGGGAGAGAGGTGAGTCTGGCCAGGGGAGAGGAGGAGGGAGAGAGGTGAGTCTGGCCTGGGGGGAGGAGGAGGGAGAGAGGTGAGTCTGACCAGGGGAGAGGAGGAGGGAGAGAGGTGAGTCTGGCCTGGGGGGAGGAGGAGGGAGAGAGAGGTGAGTCTGACCAGGGGAGAGGAGGAGGGAGAGAGGTGAGTCTGACCAGGGGAGAGGAGGAGGGAGAGAGGTGAGTCTGACCAGGGGAGAGGAGGAGGGAGAGAGGTGAGTCTGTAACATTGTCAGGATACGGGCCCACTTTTTACAGAGTTGAGCATGCACCACTCAGTTCACACGGGTGAGTTTAGGAATAAAGAGGACAGCATACTTTCTAATTGACCAGTATAATGAGAAGACTTGTGAAGAAGGAATGTAAATCTGATGGTCTAATTGACCAGTATAATGAGAAGACTTGTGAAGAAGGAATGTAAATCTGATGGTCTAATTGACCAGTATAATGAGAAGACTTGTGAAGAAGGAATGTAAATCTGATGGTCTAATTGACCAGTATAATGAGAAGACTTGTGAAGAAGGAATGTAAATCTCTGATGTCTAAACTTACCTCTGTTTACTCTCATCCTCCTCTCAGGGTGGTGTTCGGGCAAATGAGTTCCCTCCATACAGGCACCCCTTTTATAGTTCCGGGAGGGACCAAGTGGGAAATGGACAGCAGGGGGGATTGAGATGGACTATAAGGAATGTAATCCTGTATGTGTTGTGTATATATGTATATGCTAACTACTAACTGTGAATAGGTATTGAGGGTGCATGTGCTGCTTACTTTTCTAGGTAGTTCACCTTTCACCTAGTAGGCCCTATGTGTAATGGAGACCAATGTTCTTTTGCTTAATTAGTAATTCACCTCACCTGGTAGCTTCTCAGGGGTAGTTATGAGGTGATTAATGGGTCAGAGTCAGTTCAGTTCAAGCCAGCACACAGTGAAGAGCTCTCACTGCATGTTAAGTTAACCTTTCTAACGGGCCTTGGACAGGATAAGTCTGTAAGTTTGTGTGTTTTATTTGTTAAACTTATTGGTCTTTAAGCATATATTGGCTCTTAAAGCAATATGCTTGATATTTTCTAAAATGTTGATTGCATTTAGTACAGTGAGTACAACATGTTCTTTTCTTGTATGATGCATGCCAATTACTATGTTTGGTTTATTAATTTACAGTATATGACACAATGTTGTGTTCTCTTTTCTTTCTGTATTGCAGTTTTACAATTTATTCTTCACTAAAGAACCTACACCAAGTCACTGCCTTTTGGATCTTTATTGGGAACTTGTTAGCTGTCTGCCAAGCCATACCAAATGTATACCAACGTATAGCAAGGGCAGAACAGTGCATATACAGGGAGTAAGTTTATATAAAATGCCATTGTGTGATTCTAAGAGTGGGTAATATTGTTATTGTTACCTGGGGAATGGTAGGTGCTAACCAGGTAATGGACTGCCCTATAAAAGGCAGGCAGTTGTCTTTAACCCGAGAGATGACAGGTTGTATTGTATATGACTGTCAAAGTGATTGAGAAACAATGGAGAAATAAAGCCTTATTGAAGGTGGACTGGTCTCTATTCATTTGTTGCCTTGGCCGCTCGACACTCTCACGGACACCTAGACTAATTTAGACTAATTTACATCAGGGTCACCCATTTTCAATTCATCAGCACATTTAAAGACGTCATAGGCCTACAAAATATACACTTCTATGCTAAAACAAGAGGACAACTGTAAATAAACCAGTAAATAAAAGGAGAGATAGATATATAGAATTGATCATTAATCTGGTATAAACCTTGTATCAGATTTGTCTGGGTTTTTTTTTTCTTTTGTAAATGAAATGCAGAAATGTAAAATCAATAATAACCACATTCATACAACAAGAAACAACGTGGTGACTGTACGTGGAAAACTGCTACAGCTCAAATAAGAGATATGGTTATAATTAGGCCCATGCAGTTAACACATTCTGACCTGAGATCAGATTCATACGAGGTTTCCGCCGGACACACACTGGTCTGATGAACCCATTCTGACCTGAGATCAGATTCATACGAGGTTTCCGCCGGACACACACTGGTCTGATGAACCCATTCTGACCTGAGATCAGATTCATACGAGGTTTCCGCCGGACACACACTGGGCTGATGAACCCATTCTGACCTGAGATCAGATTCTAAAAATGTCAGTCGCTCTTCGATTTTTCAAAAATAGCAGACCTACAAGCTCGTATCGCGCCACTCGGTGGCGCGATATGAGCTTGTAGATCTGCTATTTTTCAATAGCTAAAGCATAACATGATGCTGACACCAAAATGGATGCCCGTTCAGAATGGGTTAACCCATTAAGATGTGAGGCCGATTCTACAAATGTCTTCTAAATCCCTATAGCTTCTCTTTTTTCCTTAGAGAGAGAAAAGAAAGTAGGAAGTGTACAAAATAAACTTATTTTGTACAAGAAATGTGATTGTCTTTTGCAAATGAAGTAAAAAAAGAACTATATGCACAAATTTCCATGATTTTTTCCAAAATAGCAGATCTACAAGCTGATAGAGCGGCACAAAGTGGTGCATTGTGATCTTTTAGATCTGCTATTTTTAACTATAGCCAAAGTATAAAACAATGGTTAAAGTTAGGTTGACGTCCAAAGAGACACAGGTACTTTCCCGGTTGGAATGGACTGAAGTGCATTCTTTAGTTTCCCCTGGTAGCAGAGGTGTGTTAGTGCTACTGCTGGCTCTGTCTGTGTCTCTGTCTGTGTCTGTGTCTGTCTGTGTCTGTCTGTGGCTCTGTCTGTGTCTCTGTGCTGTGAGAGCATAGTGTCTGTGTGTCTGTCTGTGTCTCTGTGCTGTGAGAGCATAGTGTCTGTGTGTCTGTCTGTGTCTCTGTGCTGTGAGAGCATAGTGTCTGTGTGTCTGTCTGTGTCTCTGTGCTGTGAGAGCATAGTGTCTGTGTGTCTGTCTGTGTCTCTGTGCTGTGAGAGCATAGTGTCTGTGTGTCGGTCTGTGTCTCTGTGCTGTGAGAGCAGAGTATCTGTGTGTCTGTCTGTGTCTCTGTGCTGTGAGAGCATAGTGTCTGTGTGTCTGTCTGTGTCTCTGTGCTGTGAGAGCATAGTGTCTGTGTGTCTGTCTGTGTCTCTGTGCTGTGAGAGCATAGTGTCTGTGTGTCTGTCTGTGTCTCTGTGCTGTGAGAGCATAGTGTCTGTGTGTCTGTCTGTGTCTCTGTGCTGTGAGAGCATAGTGTCTGTGTCTCTGTCTGTGTCTCTGTGCTGTGAGAGCATAGTGTCTGTGTGTCTGTCTGTGTCTCTGTGCTGTGAGAACATAGTGTCTGTGTGTCTGTCTGTGTCTCTGTGCTGTGAGAGCATGCATAGTGTCTGTGTGTCTGTCTGTGTCTCTGTGCTGTGAGAGCATAGTGTCTGTGTGTCTGTCTGTGTCTCTGTGCTGTGAGAGCATAGTGTCTGTGTGTCTGTCTGTGTCTCTGTGCTGTGAGAGCAGATCGACTCACAGAGCCACCAGAGAGACGCTGTGTCGTCTCTGTGATGTGCAGCAGCAGCTTGGGGGTAATTTCACTTTTGGCTCCGTATCTGTCCCTGTTTTTTGTCCCAGTTTTATGTTCCAAATGCAGGTTAACCCATTCTGACCTGAGATCAGATTCATACGAGCTGGTTTCCACTGGACACACACTGGTCTGATTAACCTATTCTGACCTGAGATCAGATTCTATAGAAATGTCAGTCGCTCTTCGATTTTTCAAAAATAGCAGACCTACAAGCTCGTATCGCGCCACTCGGTGGCGCGATATGAGCTTGTAGATCTGCTATTTTTCAATAGCTAAAGCATAACATGATGCTGACACCAAAATGGGTGCCCGTTCAGAATGGATTAATACACAGTGGTAGAATGTTCTTGCTTGGATGCTTGAGCATAATAAAAAAAACAAAAATAAAAAAATACATTGTTTCCAAACTTTCCGACTGAGAAGGTGGTTGTGCCAGATTGATATTTAAATGTCCCTTTTTCTCGACCAAGTACTGACTGTATAGCTTGCCACAATGCTGCAAAACGGAACAATGGAAACACTCAATTGTATTTTTATTTTATTTATGTATTAATTTTAGAGCTGGGACTCGATTAAAAAAATTAATCTAATTAATCAGAGGCTTTGCGATTAATTAATCTAGATTAATCAGTGAACAGTGAGAAAGCAATTTTTTCAAATGGATTTTGGTATACTAGTGAATCAATGAATAGTGAATACATAAGTTTAAGCAATAAAACATTGTTTTTGTAGTAATAGGGGTAATAATTCTTTATTGAATAATTGCACACAACTGTGCTGTAATCCACGCTACCATCGGATAGCCTTTTAAATCCTATTTCCAATCCATGGGGACAAGCAAAGTGATCTCAGAGGCTTCCCCCAGTCTGGTGAACTGTCTGCGGTTTCTGGTGGTGTTATTGTCTGAAGAGGACACGGACACTTGGTGCGCAGGTCCGTCTGAAAACTGTCCAGTGACAACGTTCCACGGTGAAAAGAATAGTGCGATTAAAATGCGTTAATTTTTTTAATGCATTAGTTTTTCTGTAGTTAATTAATCGTAATTAATCGCAATTAGTCCCGGCCCTAATTTATTTATTTTTGGGTGGAATGGTGGTGTTGGTGGAGAGAGGAGTGTTGGACTTTTACATGTAGGGTAATGTGATTTCATAAAATATGAGCATTTCTGCTGGATGTGTAATTATAGTATTGTTATTTTTTATCGCATCAAACAATTATTTTGGTTATGCCGCAGCCTCAGTGATAACAGGTTGCTTTTATTTGTAGTGGAAAGATCCTTGTTTAAAAAAATGATAATAATAATAATAATAATGTTTTGCTTTATTGCCGTGTAATGCGTGCTGTGTGGCTGTATTCATAAGTCATAACACGAACACAATCAATGTAAAAGAATCACACAAAATAAATGCTCCTGGTGTGTGAAAACCTTTCATGTACCGACAACTTTGGAGGGGACGTCCAACTGTCAGTGTATTGTTATTGTTATTGTTGAGTGTCCCTATACTATATATATATATATATATATATATATATATATATATGTATACTATGTCTTCGAGCCAGCGAGCCAGTCCCAAAAGATTCAAAGAGGTTTTATATTTGTCACTCAATCATACATGTTTGTGCAGTGAAATGTTGAATTGACAATGTTGAACAGGCTGTGCTAACAGTCAACAAGTAAAAAAAAAGATATAATAACAGGGTATAAAATAAGTTTGAAAAAGTAAAGTAAAAACGTTTGCAACATAAAGAGAGTGAACAAAAGTACAGAATTAGTATCATCGTCGGGTGAAAACCTTTTATCTCTTATTTCATTCTTTAGTTTTTTGTATTTTTACTTAATTGAATACCAAAAATAGCATGTCGAAGTGTCCTTGGGCAAAGACACTGAACCCCAAATTGCTCCCGATGTGCTAGTTGGTACCTTGCATGGCTTCCGCCGCAATCGGTGTATGAATGTGTGTGTGAATGGGTGAATGTAATGCACCATCTATGTAAAGCGCTTTGGATAAAGGCGCTATATAAATGCACCATTTACCATTTTACCATTTATCGTGATGCAACGAGGTGTGAGCTTGTATCTGCTGTTTTTGCTACAAATAGTGTCATTTAGAGCTATTGCCTTTTAGTTTCTGTCATGTTTTTGGTAATAGTGACATGACCAAAAATGGGGACACCAGATTGACAAAAAGTATGTCTATGGGTGTTACGAACCAATGAAAAGTATTAACAAGAGCTTATGTGGCTAAACCATAGAGTATATATATCTATAGAGAAGACACCCGAGTTCTCCTCCCATCCACTTGCATTGAGTTGCTCAAAAGCGCATGAGGCGGATTCACTCCTCCTTCCTGGTAGGAACAGAGTGCATTCTGGGACGGATTGCAATGGTGAGTGGCCCCAAACACATGAACGCGCTGCCGTTGAACGCGCACGAGCGTCGTCCGTCGTGAACGTGTACAATGATAGTCAACGGACAGCGCGTTCATGTGTTTGGGGCCAGGCTGCAATACCTTCATTCGGCCACTATGTCCATTTCGCCTCAAGATTTCCTCTGGGTGCCTTCTCTATAAATATATATACTCTAAGGGCTAAACAATAAATGCATTGGATCCAATGGAACACAAACGTTCTCTTTTCCTAAAAGTCACGCTTTTCGACATACAAGGTTCATAATTATGCACCCGACAGCAATGTTGCATGTAGTGAACAGGACAATATGTGCAGGGTACTAGGGAGGTCCAAATATAACATAAACAATGCAAATAATTACAAACTGTGTGCTCAAGGTTTGTGAGCAAAGTGCCGTTTACAGATGAGAGACCTTTGCCCAGCAGTTTGGCCTGGCTTGTTCAGGTCGCACTGACAGCCTGAGGGTAGACACTAATGGGTCCTAATGAGAGTCCGCAAACATGACCATATCACACCCATCCTCTTCACACTGCACTGGCTCCCCGTTACAGCCAGGATCGATTACAAGGTTCTGCTGATAACATTCAACTGCATAAACGGACACGCCCCTCCTTACCTACAGGAACTAATCACCCGTCCAAAAACATCCTCCACCCGCACCCTCAGATCTGCAAACAAACTACTACTCCATGTTCCTGACACCAAACTGCGCACCATGGGGGACCGGGCCTTTTGCTCAGCAGCACCACGTCTATGGAACGGCCTCCCCATGGACCTGAGAGTGCCGCAGACTGTGGAATGTTTTAAAACAGGCCTGAAAACCTTCCTGTTTCGGAAGGCCTTTTTGTGCTGAACTGTCGCTTTGCACGGTTTTTCTTAACCCTGTTTTTAACCTTTTATGATAGACCATAATTATGTTTATTATGTATGTTAACCTTGTAGCACTCTGAGATTCCTTGTGAATGAAAAGTGCAATATAAATAAAATTCATTATTATTATTATTATTATTATTATTATTATTTCTGTCTCTTGACCTCATGTGACACTGCTGTTGCCTTCTATTTCATAGTGATTTATTGTACATAATAGACCCGTAAAGTATGATAGTCATGGAAGAAGTAGAACTACACAGTCAACATCACTGTTTCCCAAACAGTGGGTTGGGACCATAGAGTATATATGAATAGAGAAGACACCCGAGTTCTCCTCCCATCCACTTGCATTAAGTTGCTCAAAAGCGCATGAGGCGATTTCACTCCTCCTTCCTGGTAGGAACAGAGTGCATTCTGGGATGGATTTGCCCCAAACAAATGAACGCGCTGCCGTTGACTATCATTGTGCCGTTTGTGCTGCGTTCACGTATGAAACATTCGTTCACGTGTCATGGCCCCCAAACACATGAACGTGCGCAATGATAGTCAACGGAGCAGCGCTGGCTCGAGCTGCAATACCAAATTCGGCCACTATGTCCATTTCGCCTCAGGGTTTCCTCTGGGTGCCTTCTCTATTCATATTATATACACTAAGGTTGGGACCCATTTGTGGTTCACTGACCCATTTTCATGGGTCACGACACAAGTAAAACTGTTCCCATTTTCTTTTCCTATAAATACATAAATATATATATTTGTATTATTATTATAATTTGTTTTAATCCCACCCATTTTGTAATCCATTTGTTTTCACCCAGTGTCAATTGTCTCATGTAATCCATGGGCGCTACACTTCCTCTGCCAACCTGGGGAGATCAGTTCCAAACTGAGCTCATGCTTCCTTATCCAAATATATATATATAAAAAACATGTTTCCTTTCCACTACATAATACATATCGGTGTTTCTCCTCAGCTGTGAATGTGAATGCAGGCATGTCTGTTTGTTTGTGTGTGTGAGTGTTTGTGTGACCAAGTAAATAAATACATATTATTTATTTATTTATTTTAGATTTGTGGTGCGAGTTTGGCTACTATAAACTTGCCAAGGTTTGACAAGTGTCTTGGGATGAGGGAATGGCTTCCATAGGCATCAAGCTGGGTCTGTGTACTAGAAGTACACAGCAATATGCTGTGTACTAGAAGTACACAGCAATATGCCGTGTACTAGAAGTACACAGCAATATGAACAGTACAGTGTACGGATTCAACACGACTTTATAGGGGCTCTATTTTGTATTTTCGTCCATGCAACCCCTTATCCCTAAAATATATTCTTTTACTATTTTGAAAACCATTTTTGAATGGTTATCAATCTACAAGCTCACAACGTGTCGATGTAGATTGGCTATATTTTAACTATTCAAAAATGTTGATGTTTATTTGATGTATATTATGTACCATGAATTAGTATTGCTTACTGTAAATCGCTCTGGATTAAGAGTGTCCGCTAAATGCCCAATTTATAAATTTAACACGTATTGTTTTTTTTTTATTGTTTCTTGTAGATGGGCTATTTTCACCATGTGACACCATAACAAAGTAAATTAAATAGGCCTTAACCCATTCTGAACGGGCACCCGTTTTGGTGTCGGCATCATGTTATGCTTTAGCTATTTAAAAATAGCAGATCTACAAGCTCATATCGCGACACTCGGAGCTTGTAGGTCTGCCATTTTTGAATAAAATCGAAAAAGACTGACATTTTTATAATCTGATCTCAGGTCAGAATGGGTTAATCAGACCAGTGTGTGTCCGGCGGAAACCTCGTATGAATCTGATCTCAGGTCAGAATGGGTTAAGTGGTGCCAAAACAATAAAGGGGGAAATGACGCAATTCATCCACACGGGAAAACATGAAAACTGCACAGGGAGGAAAACCATCAACATGCCGTCTGTACAGTAAGGACAGAAAAGAACCAATTAGAGGCTCCATAGATGGTCTAACAGCACCGTGACTCCTGTAATTACCTGTGTTGTATGACTGCTACTGTATGCACCGGGGGATTTGAAAGAGCCTCTTCTTTTTTATCATTTCATGCACCCGTGAAAGGCTCCCCAGTGAGCTAATGAATTCTACATTCACTTTGATATAATGAGGACAAAAGGTTCTCTTCCTTGCCGCTAACGGCACGTACAATAAATACCATGAAAGAAAATGAGCCGGCGAAGGGGCTAGGCATACAGTGTTATGCATGGCTAAAGGATTGCGTGTGCTTGCGTGTGTGCGTGAGTGCGTGTGTGCATGTGTGCATGCGTGCGTGCGTGTGAGAGCTATCTCTCTCTCTCTCTCTCATTAGCAGGCAACAGTGCAGCACTATCCCTCTCTCTGTTTCTAGCAACAGCACCCCATAGTCATATACTGCTGCTCATTAACCAACACATAGGTGGACCAACACATAGGTATGTGAACACGGACATCAGTGGCGTGCACAGACATTTAGAGGGGCAGGTGCTCAAGTGAAAAAAAAGGGCACCTTGTGCAGCGCATTTTGGGGCCGGGAACCCATTTTGGTGCTTTATAGCTATTGAAAAATAGCAGATCTACAAGCTCGTAGCGCGCCACTCTGCTATACAATGTATGTGCGGGTACTCACAAGTACAATCAGAGATGGGCAAAATACATTGAAAATGTATTTTGATACAAAATACAAATACTGGGTCAAAAATTTTATCTAAATACAAAATACAAAATACATCTTCCATCCCAGCGAAATACAAATTACAAATTACAGAAAAAGTATTTCAAATACGTATTTCAAATACATGTATTTCAAATACTGCTCATCTGTCAGGGAGGTGTCTCTGTATCGTTTGCAACAGTCAGTCACTCATGATACAGGCTGTTTCTAGCGAAAATGTAACTAATTCAGTAGCAGTAACATTAGTGTTTTCTCTCAGTCAGTTGATTCTTCATATCCATATGAGTGAAGCGGCCGGCATGACATGTTTATTTTTCAAACACAGTTCTTATATGAAGCAATCTAAAAATCCTCCTATGTCGATTTCAATGCAACTAAAAAAATACATGAACCTGGGGACTGACGCCCTCCACTGAAAGTGACGTCAGACTTCGGTGCTCTATTGAAACTAATTCCACACACCTGAGTGCTCCTCATTCCCTCAGAGCAACACAACCTGAACAATAACTTACAAAATACAAAATACATCTTCCATCCCAGCGAAATACAAATTACAAATTACAGAAAAAGTATTTCAAATACGTATTTCAAATACATGTATTTCAAATACTGCTCATCTCTGATGGGCAAAATACATTGAAAATGTATTTTGATACAAAATACAAATACTGGGTCAAAAAATTTATCTAAATACATGTATTTCAAATACTGCCCATCTCTGAGTACAATATAGTAGAATTTGAGCAATAGACAGTTAGATGTCAGTTTCCTGGTCCTCATAAGAGAAATTATAGTGGATATGAATTAAAATCAACCAATATCAACCAGTAGGTTACTTATCAACATGAAGCAATGGAGCCAGTAGTTTACGCAGAGACGTCCAGTTGGTTGCATTGTTGGTCGCATTGTTGGTTACATATACCAGAAACCTAACCTCATTCTTAACCGACCACATAAGTCCCCAAACCTCATATCAGTCTTAACCGGCCACGTAATGCTTTCGCTTCGGCAGCAGTATAATTTCACTTCCGTGTTTCCTTGAGTGTTGAGCTTTGGATTAGAAGGAGATCCAGGTTGAGGTTATCAGGGTTACGATGACAGTGGTGAGGATTAGAGGCTGGTGGTCCTATTTTATCAGTGCTTTACCCCTTATCCCTAAACTTTACCCCTTATCCCTAAACTTTACCCCTTATCCCTAAACTTTACCCCTTATCCCTAAACTTTACCCCTTATCCCTAAACTTCTTTGCCTTTTTTCTTCAAATAGCCGATACACATTGACACGTTGTGAGCTTCTGCTTGGGCTATTCGAAATATTTAAAAAGGTTTTTCCAAATAGTAAAAAAATATATATAATTATATATGTTCCGGTTAAAGGTATATTCAGTGATTTCACTCAAAAAACCTTAGGTTTCATTTTTGGCTGTGGGACCCAGCCTTTCGTCCAATCAGGATAGAGAGTCAAAAACGAAACCTAAGGTTTTTTGACCCCCATGGGTTAACTGGGGACAGGGAGGAACTCCTTATATGGTCAGCACACTCTATAGTAGGGAGGATTATCACAACAAAACAAAAAAATAAGTGATATTTGAATTAAGTGCAATCACTGAATATACCTTTAAAAATACTAAAACATATTTATTTTAAAGATATTGCCATTCATAAATCTCCCTCCTAAGATGTTGATGTCCTCACAAGTATATAATACAACACTGTGCGCGCGTATACGCACACACACACAGTGTTGTATTACTGTACTTGTGAGTATACGTGCGTGCGTGCGGTGTCGGTGTGGGTGGATTGCAGGCGAAGGAGCACACCACGCCGCTGTGGGGAGATGGAGAGAATGATGTGTACACAGCTGTTCTGCAGGAGCTTAATGAATAAGTTATGGAGGTGCTTAGCCCATTCTGAACGGGCACCCATTCTGGTGTCAGCATCATGTTATGCTTTAGCTATTTAAAAATAGCAGATCTACAAGCTCGTATCGCGCCACCGAGTGGCGCGATATGAGCTTGTAGGTCTGCTATTTTTGAAAAATCGAAGAGCGACTGACATTTCTAGAATCTGATCTCAGGTCAGAATGGGTTTAATCAGACCAGTGTGTGTCCGGCGGAAACCTCGTTATGAATCTGATCTCAGGTCAGAATGGGTTTAATCAGACCAGTGTGTGTCCGGCGGAAACCTCGTATGAATCTGATCTCAGGTCAGAATGGGTTAGAGGTGTGAGGATGAGCCGAGCATCCAGAGAGTATGGCTTTATCCGCTCGCTTTAGCGTGACCTCGGATTGAACCCCGGCCTTCTATACGAGGTATGTCTGAGTGAGTGGCACGGCGCCAACGTATACAGTTTTGTTCCAGTTTTTTTATTTTATTTATTCTCCAAGCGCTATATCGTGTTGCATATCAGAGAGGGCAACAGATCATTTTAACACATATAACACATATTCTCCAAACGCCTCCATCTATAAGTCGATTAGATGTCAAGATTTCACGATTTTTTCAAAAATCTGATGTACAAAAAGCAGATGTACAAGCTCGCAGTGCGGCACGAAGTGGCACGCTGTGAGCTTGTAGATCTTATATTTTTGATTAGCCAATGTATGAAATATAAAATTAAAGGTATATTCAGTGATTTCACTCAAAAAACCTTAGGTTTCGTTTTTGGCTGTGGGACCCAGCCTTTCGTCCAATCAGGATAGAGAGTCAAAAACGAAACCTATAGTTTTTTGACCCCCAGGGGTTAACTGGGGACAGGGAGGAACTCCTTATATGGCCAGCACACTCTATAGTAGGGAGGATTATCACAACAAAACAAAACAATAAGTGATATTTGAATTAAGTGAAATCACTGTATATATATAGACTGGGAGGATAGCGTTTGTACACCATATGGGGCAACATTTCGCATTGGGCACCCCCTATGGGCAGAACATAGAAGTGACAGTGATTTTGGAGACAGTGGCCCCTCAACATGCCATTCCAATTTGGAATAAGCGATTTAGCCTATAAGAATCTGATCTCAGGTCAGAATGGGTTCATCAGACCAGTGCGTGTCCAGTGGAAACCTCGTATAATAATAATAATAATAATAATAAAACTTTATTTGTATAGCACCTTCCATGACATGAAATGCAGCTCAAAGTGCTTTACAGAACAATAGAGAATAAAAGAAAAGCAAGGCAACGACATTAAAAAAACAAGCAGTAATGCAATACAGTGAGGACATGAATAAATCTGATCTGATCTCAGGTCAGAATGGGTTAAACTAAATTTAACATACTTCCCAACCTCCGTCTAATGGGGCAAAAGAGCTCTCATGTTGCCCTTTCCCTTGCCTTTATTACACAGATTGCAGTGTTGCTGTGGGACTTCCATGTCAGGCCGAGCAGTAGAAACTAGAAAAAGTGCCCTTCTGGGCACAGGTCTCCACCAGGATGAGCCACCAGGCAAAGGTTTTTCCTTGGCCTCTAGGGAGTTGGCATACAAAGTTATCCACAGATCCGTGCAGTTAGAGGTAAAAACACTTTTCGGCCAGTTATAGCGCCACCTTGAGGCTTAGTTGAAATTGTTCATGTGGCATTTCGTCCTCGGCCTAGTGGAAATGTGCGTGCACAATTTCACGGAAATCACGCGATGTGTTCATGATTTGCAGCATTTTGTTTGAAACTGAGCACTCCTGTGAACTTTGGAAGCCAATCTTAACCAATCAGGATGGAGTCTGAGAAATCTGAAAGACCCGTTTGGTTGAATGGCTCTAGAGAGACTGTGTACCAATTTGCGTGATGTTTGGACAAAATCTGTAGGTGTACTGTGCAAAAACTTGTTTTGCACAAAGCGGCCTCCTGGTGGCGCTATAACAGGCCGTTCTGGAAAGTTTGGGGCAGAGGTTCATCGTTGGCATCCAGGGAGTGTGTGTGCAAAATGTGGCATCGACCGTGTTAACGGTGGCCGAGATTAGCTGGTCACGGACACACACACAAACACACACACGGACGGACGGACGGACGGACGGACGGACGGACGGAGTGCAAACCATACTCTCTCCCCATGCCTTCGGCCTGGTGGAGACAATGAACAGTCATGCTGCAGCCCTGCATGGCAGACAACCAACTACCAGGAGCTTTGCCCGTGTCGTGGTCTCAGCCTGATGAGTCAGTACAGCTGCCATGTTGCATCCAGAGAGCTGTCAAGCTGCTCAGGCAGCCACTGGAGGAGAATGTGATGATGGGGGCGGCCCGCGTTGCTCCGCGTACGGCCGGCTAGCTTCACCTAAAGGAGATGTTCTGTTAACTCATTCTGACCTGAGATCAGATTCATACGAGGTTTCCACTGGTCTGATTAAACCCCTTCTGACCCGAGATCAGATTCATATACTGTACGAGGTTTCCACTGGTCTGATTAAACCCATTCTGACCTGAGATCAGATTTTCGTTCTTCGATTTTTCAAAAATAGCAGACCTACAAGCTCATATCGCGCCACTCGGTGGCGCGATATGAGCTTGTAGATCTGCTATTTTTCAATAGATAAAGCATAACATGATGCCGACACCAAAATGGGTGCCCGGTCAGAATGGGTTGAAGGGACATTTCACCTCTGGAAGAAACTGCAGTCACTCAATGTTAATAGTGTTTGTAGTATGATAACAGTAGAAATTTGCAGCCTATATCTACTGTATGGCCAGACAATAATAGGGTTTGACTGGATTGCTGAATTCCTACAATGACCATAATGCTTTTGTGCTGTGCGCATACCTTCTGCTTCTTGACTGGTTGTCAGTGGGGCTAGGATCCTGCAGGGTTCCAACTGTGGGCTCTCTTCAGCCATATCCATCTTGATGTGGTCTCGGCTACAGTGGCCATCTCCCCAGTGGCTTTCTTCAGTTGCTTAGGATCCAACCCGATCTTCTGCAAGAAGTAGCGCACTGATGTTGCTGGGAAACCACGGCAGCCAACTTCGATGGGGAATAGGGATGCGTGCCATCCTTTGATAAGAGCCTCATCAATCAAATCCTGGTACTTTCCTGGCTTTCTTCAATTGGTGAGAGATGCCTAGTCTGTCCTCCCAGGGCACTGTTAGTTCTGCTACCAAGATGGTTTTTGTGCTCCTGGATAGTAGGATCATGTCTGGTCTGAGAGAAGTCACAGCCACCTCTTCTGGAAAAACAAGCTTCTTTTTCAGGTCCACTTGCATCTCCCAGTCAGAAGCTCTGTGTAAAATGGAAGGTGGTTTCTTGGCAGCTCTCCTTGCCTTAGGAGCCTTATCTCCTTGCTTTTGGAATTGGACGACTTCTGGTGGTGGTGCCTGATGTTTGTTGGCCGTGGCCCTCTGCAGTTCCGTCCATTTGGCAACTTCTGCAAGGACCTTATCGTGTCTCCATCTGTATCGGCCTTCTCCCTGCAGTGCTTAGGGACATCCCGTTAAGATGTGATTCAGTGTACAGAGGGATGCTCCACACTGCTTACAGGACGGATCCCCTTCTCCTAGTGCTTAGGGACATCCCGTTAAGATGTGATTCAGTGTACAGAGGGATGCCCCACACTGCTTACAGGACGGATCCCCTTCTCCTAGTGCTTAGGGACATCCCAGTAAGATGTGATTCAGTGTACAGAGGGATGCCCCACACTGCTTACAGGACGGATCCCCTTCTCCCAGTGCTTATGGACATCCCAGTAAGATGTGATTCAGTGTACAGAGGGATGCCCCACACTGCTTACAGGACGGATCCCCTTCTCCCAGTGCTTATGGACATCCCGTTAAGATGTGATTCAGTGTACAGAGGGATGCCCCACACTGCTTACAGGACGGATCCCCTTCTCCTAGTGCTTAGGGACATCCCGTTAAGATGTGATTCAGTGTACAGAGGGATGCTCCACACTGCTTACAGGACGGATCCCCTTCTCCTAGTGCTTAGGGACATCCCGTTAAGATGTGATTCAGTGTACAGAGGGATGCCCCACACTGATTACAGGACGGATCCCCTTCTCCTAGTGCTTAGGGACATCCCGTTAAGATGTGATTCAGTGTACAGAGGGATGCCCCACACTGATTACAGGACGGATCCCCTTCTCCTAGTGCTTAGGGACATCCCGTTAAGATGTGATTCAGTGTACAGAGGGATGCTCCACACTGCTTACAGGACGGATCCCCTTCTCCTAGTGCTTAGGGACATCCCGTTAAGATGTGATTCAGTGTACAGAGGGATGCCCCACACTGCTTACAGGACGGATCCCCTTCTCCTAGTGCTTATGGACATCCCAGTAAGATGTGATTCAGTGTACAGAGGGATGCCCCACACTGCTTACAGGACGGATCCCCTTCTCCCAGTGCTTAGGGACATCCCGTTAAGATGTGATTCAGTGTACAGAGGGATGCTCCACACTGCTTACAGGACGGATCCCCTTCTCCTAGTGCTTAGGGACATCCCGTTAAGATGTGATTCAGTGTACAGAGGGATGCTCCACACTGCTTACAGGACGGATCCCCTTCTCCTAGTGCTTAGGGACATCCCGTTAAGATGTGATTCAGTGTACAGAGGGATGCTCCACACTGCTTACAGGACGGATCCCCTTCTCCTAGTGCTTAGGGACATCCCGTTAAGATGTGATTCAGTGTACAGAGGGATGCTCCTCACTGCTTACAGGACGGATCCCCTTCTCCCAGTGCTTATGGACATCCCGTTAAGATGTGATTCAGTGTACAGAGGGATGCTCCACACTGCTTACAGGACGGATCCCCTTCTCCTAGTGCTTAGGGACATCCCGTTAAGATGTGATTCAGTGTACAGAGGGATGCCCCACACTGCTTACAGGACGGATCCCCTTCTCCTAGTGCTTAGGGACATCCCGTTAAGATGTGATTCAGTGTACAGAGGGATGCCCCACACTGCTTACAGGACGGATCCCCTTCTCCTAGTGCTTAGGGACATCCCGTTAAGATGTGATTCAGTGTACAGAGGGATGCTCCACACTGCTTACAGGACGGATCCCCTTCTCCTAGTGCTTAGGGACATCCCGTTAAGATGTGATTCAGTGTACAGAGGGATGCTCCACACTGCTTACAGGACGGATCCCCTTCTCACAGTGCTTAGGGACATCCCGTTAAGATGTGATTCAGTGTACAGAGGGATGCCCCACACTGCTTACAGGACGGATCCCCTTCTCCTAGTGCTTAGGGACATCCCGTTAAGATGTGATTCAGTGTACAGAGGGATGCTCCACACTGCTTACAGGACGGATCCCCTTCTCCCAGTGCTTAGGGACATCCCGTTAAGATGTGATTCAGTGTACAGAGGGATGCTCCACACTGCTTACAGGACGGATCCCCTTCTCACAGTGCTTAGGGACATCCCAGTAAGATGTGATTCAGTGTACAGAGGGATGCTCCACACTGCTTACAGGACGGATCCCCTTCTCCTAGTGCTTAGGGACATCCCGTTAAGATGTGATTCAGTGTACAGAGGGATGCTCCACACTGCTTACAGGACGGATCCCCTTCTCACAGTGCTTAGGGACATCCCGTTAAGATGTGATTCAGTGTACAGAGGGATGCTCCACACTGCTTACAGGACGGATACCCTTCTCCTAGTGCTTAGGGACATCCCGTTAAGATGTGATTCAGTGTACAGAGGGATGCTCCACACTGCTTACAGGACGGATCCCCTTCTCCTAGTGCTTAGGGACATCCCGTTAAGATGTGATTCAGTGTACAGAGGGATGCTCCACACTGCTTACAGGACGGATCCCCTTCTCCTAGTGCTTAGGGACATCCCGTTAAGATGTGATTCAGTGTACAGAGGGATGCTCCACACTGCTTACAGGACGGATCCCCTTCTCCTAGTGCTTAGGGACATCCCGTTAAGATGTGATTCAGTGTACAGAGGGATGCTCCACACTGCTTACAGGACGGATCCCCTTCTCCTAGTGCTTAGGGACATCCCGTTAAGATGTGATTCAGTGTACAGAGGGATGCTCCACACTGCTTACAGGACGGATCCCCTTCTCCTAGTGCTTATGGACATCCCGTTAAGATGTGATTCAGTGTACAGAGGGATGCTCCACACTGCTTACAGGACGGATCCCCTTCTCCTAGTGCTTATGGACATCCCGTTAAGATGTGATTCAGTGTACAGAGGGATGCTCCACACTGCTTACAGGACTGATCCCCTTCTCCTAGTGCTTAGGGACATCCCAGTAAGATGTGATTCAGTGTACAGAGGGATGCTCCACACTGCTTACAGGACGGATCCCCTTCTCCTAGTGCTTAGGGACATCCCAGTAAGATGTGATTCAGTGTACAGAGGGATGCTCCACACTGCTTACAGGACGGATCCCCTTCTCCTAGTGCTTAGGGACATCCCGTTAAGATGTGATTCAGTGTACAGAGGGATGCTCCACACTGCTTACAGGACGGATCCCCTTCTCCTAGTGCTTAGGGACATCCCGTTAAGATGTGATTCAGTGTACAGAGGGATGCTCCACACTGCTTACAGGACGGATCCCCTTCTCCCAGTGCTTAGGGACATCCCGTTAAGATGTGATTCAGTGTACAGAGGGATGCCCCACACTGCTTACAGGACGGATCCCCTTCTCCCAGTGCTTAGGGACATCCCGTTAAGATGTGATTCAGTGTACAGAGGGATGCCCCACACTGCTTACAGGACGGATCCCCTTCTCCTAGTGCTTAGGGACATCCCGTTAAGATGTGATTCAGTGTACAGAGGGATGCTCCACACTGCTTACAGGACGGATCCCCTTCTCACAGTGCTTAGGGACATCCCGTTAAGATGTGATTCAGTGTACAGAGGGATGCTCCACACTGCTTACAGGACGGATCCCCTTCTCCTAGTGCTTAGGGACATCCCGTTAAGATGTGATTCAGTGTACAGAGGGATGCTCCACACTGCTTACAGGACGGATCCCCTTCTCCTAGTGCTTATGGACATCCCGTTAAGATGTGATTCAGTGTACAGAGGGATGCTCCACACTGCTTACAGGACGGATCCCCTTCTCCTAGTGCTTAGGGACATCCCAGTAAGATGTGATTCAGTGTACAGAGGGATGCTCCACACTGCTTACAGGACGGATCCCCTTCTCCTAGTGCTTAGGGACATCCCGTTAAGATGTGATTCAGTGTACAGAGGGATGCTCCACACTGCTTACAGGACGGATCCCCTTCTCCTAGTGCTTAGGGACATCCCGTTAAGATGTGATTCAGTGTACAGAGGGATGCTCCACACTGCTTACAGGACGGATCCCCTTCTCCCAGTGCTTAGGGACATCCCGTTAAGATGTGATTCAGTGTACAGAGGGATGCTCCACACTGCTTACAGGACGGATCCCCTTCTCACAGTGCTTAGGGACATCCCGTTAAGATGTGATTCAGTGTACAGAGGGATGCTCCACACTGCTTACAGGACGGATCCCCTTCTCACAGTGCTTAGGGACATCCCAGTAAGATGTGATTCAGTGTACAGAGGGATGCCCCACACTGCTTACAGGACGGATCCCCTTCTTTCCCCCAGATCTTTAGGTTGTTTGGGGTTGGTAAGAGGTCAGCCACTGCCCGCAAGAGGAAGGACAACTTCCCCTGGTCGGTAGCCCAGAGTTCCTTCCAGGACAGGACGATCCTGTGCCTTAAGTCCCACTGCATCCATTGTCCTTGGACTGCAAGCCCCGTCGCCTTTACACGGCGGTCTTCTTCTGCTGTCTCTCGGACTCTCTGCACCACAAGTCCTCTCTTTCCTTTGGCGTCGGATTTGCTCCACCTCTTGGTGTTGTAGTGTCCGAGTCCCAGTCGCCCTTGACAGACCACCCCGACGGTCTCCTGGTGCCTCCAGTGTGCTTCCGCTTCCGTCACTGCTTCCTGGGGTTTCCACTTCCTGCCGCACTTGATGGACTTATTAGCGTGTCTGACTCTCTCATCCTCAGATAGAAGCAGCGTGCTGATCGACTGCTCTTGCCTCCTTAGTGGCTTTGAATTCTTCAACCACTGATGAGACTGGTAGGCGGAGCTTGGATGTCTTGCTGTACAAGTTCACTGCGCTGAACGATGGGGGGGGGGGACGGGGGGGGGGGGGGGGAGACTCCCAGCCATCTTCGTACAAATTTGCTGCACAGTCTCTCCATTGCCTCCACCTGAGTCATGGGGAAGTCAGACAGCAGGAATGGCCACTGCAGTCTAGGTATGACGCCATACTGGAAGCACCACACCTTAAACCTTCAGTCTAGGTATGATGCCACACTGGAAGCACCACCTTAAACCTTCAGTCTAGGTATGATGCCACACTGGAAGCACCACCTTAAACCTTCAGTCTAGGTATGACGCCACACTGGAAGCACCACACCTTAAACCTTCAGTCTAGGTATGATGCCATACTGGAAGCACCACCTTAAACCTTCAGTCTAGGTATGATGCCACACTGGAAGCACCACACCTTAAACCTTCAGTCTAGGTATGACGCCATACTGGAAGCACCACACCTTAAACCTTCAGTCTAGGTATGATGCCATACTGGAAGCACCACCTTAAACCTTCAGTCTAGGTATGATGCCACACTGGAAGCACCACACCTTAAACCTTCAGTCTAGGTATGATGCCATACTGGAAGCACCACACCTTAAACCTTCAGTCTAGGTATGACGCCACACTGGAAGCACCACACCTTAAACCTTCAGTCTAGGTATGATGCCACACTGGAAGCACCACACCTTAAACCTTCAGTCTAGGTATGACGCCATACTGGAAGCACCACACCTTAAACCTTCAGTCTAGGTATGACGCCACACTGGAAGCACCACACCTTAAACCTTCAGTCTAGGTATGATGCCACACTGGAAGCACCACACCTTAAACCTTCAGTCTAGGTATGACGCCATACTGGAAGCACCACACCTTAAACCTTCAGTCTAGGTATGACGCCACACTGGAAGCACCACACCTTAAACCTTCAGTCTAGGTATGACGCCATACTGGAAGCACCACACCTTAAACCTTCAGTCTAGGTATGACGCCACACTGGAAGCACCACACCTTAAACCTTCAGTCTAGGTATGACGCCATACTGGAAGCACCACACCTTAAACCTTCAGTCTAGGTATGATGTCACACTGGAAGCACCACCTTAAACCTTCAGTCTAGGTATGACGCCACACTGGAAGCACCACCTTAAACCTTCAGTCTAGGTATGACGCCACACTGGAAGCACCACACCTTAAACCTTCAGTCTAGGTATGACGCCATACTGGAAGCACCACACCTAAAACCTTCAGTCTAGGTATGACGCCATACTGGAAGCACCACACCTTAAACCTTCAGTCTAGGTATGACGCCACACTGGAAGCACCACACCTTAAACCTTCAGTCTAGGTATGATGCCACACTGGAAGCACCACACCTTAAACCTTCAGTCTAGGTATGACGCCATACTGGAAGCACCACACCTTAAACCTTCAGTCTAGGTATGACGCCACACTGGAAGCACCACACCTTAAACCTTCAGTCTAGGTATGACGCCATACTGGAAGCACCACACCTTAAACCTTCAGTCTAGGTATGATGTCACACTGGAAGCACCACCTTAAACCTTCAGTCTAGGTATGACGCCACACTGGAAGCACCACCTTAAACCTTCAGTCTAGGTATGACGCCACACTGGAAGCACCACACCTTAAACCTTCCGAGCAGCTGGCTGTTGTCCATCGCCTTGAGCCAAGTGTTTAACTAAACACTGTGGGTGTTTTGGAGGTTTACACCCTCCTTCAGGGTGATGTCATAGTCACCCTCCTTCAGGGTGATGTCATAGTCACCCTCCTTCAGGGTGATGTCATAGTCACCCTCCTTCAGGGTGATGTCATAGTCACCCTCCTTCAGGGTGATGTCATAGTCACCCTCCTTCAGGGTGATGTCATAGTCACCCTCCTTCAGGGTGCTGTCATAGTTCTTTCCCAGGCATCTGATATCTTGGTCTTGTATGGTTGGGATCTCCGACCCTTGGATACTGAAGATGCTCTTTGTCAGCTTTCCTTTCAGTATACTTAGGCTCCTAGATTTCTTAGGATCCAGCGTGTTCCTTGGATCGATGGAGTCATCACTGTTACATCATCCATGAAAGCTCTGCAGGATGGAGACATCCGGAGAATCCTGGGACTCCTCCTTTTTGGACACTTGTGTCCACATACTTGTTGGTGATTAGGTATACGATGTTAATCGTTTTGCAATGATGGCCCAGAATATCTTCCCTTCAACATCTAGGAGGGAGATCTCTCGAAATTGGTCAAGTCCTGATGAGTTCAGTTCTTTGGGGACAAAACATCCCTCGGCGAGTGTCCAGAGCCAGGGTTCCTGTTTCTTTTTCCAGAGCGTCCTGATAAGCTTTGCCAGCCTCTTCAGAAGCAATGGACAGTTTTTGTAGATCTTATAAGTGGTGCCTGATGGTCCTGGGGCAGATCCTGCTCTGGCTTTCTCCACTACTGTCCTTACATCATCCACATCATATAGGCGGAGCTTGAACTTGGGGGTGCGACTGCTTGGCCAACAATTTTTTTGACCTTCATTTTATTATTATTTCATTAACCACTTCAGCCCTATATAAACTGTACACACTACTGCCATGGTGCGTTGTTGCGCCCCTCTTCAACTGTTTGAAGCAAAAAGTTTAACTCTTTACAGCTCCAACATGGACCCTTGTCAGACTGAATATTACATGTCTCAATTTTAGATTAGATTTCACCTCATGTAATAATCAATAATAAAGTATAGCTGTGATGGTGGAATGAAGTGCGGTCACTGCAATGTGATGGCGTGTCACGCTTCTGTGCGCGTGCACTAACATAAGTACAAGCTGTACACCTCTTCTGTTCCTAAGTCTGTGTCTTTTGGACCTTCGGCTCCGCCCGACAGGACGACACCAGACCCCACGGTGCAGGAGCACATGCTGTGTCTCGGGAGCGGCACGTCCCCCTTGGGCTCAAGCTCGTGCCAGGAGGCGTCACGCGGGTCGAATCTCCACAAATCGTTTAACGACGTGATCTCAAACTCGCCGCAGCCACCAAATATATACAGTTCTCCGTTGTGGGCAAAGGCTGAATGGGCCTCGCGCCCTTTCGGACCAGGCGCCCCGCCGCCAGAACCGCTTCGGCCGGTGGCCGCCGGCTGCAGCCATCTGTCGGTGGTCGTGTCAAACTCTCTGACGCCGTCGTAGTGGCACCAAGAGTCGTCGTCGTCGGCGGCGGCGTTCAGTTCTTCGTCGTACACCATTCCAGACTCGGGCCGTCCCCCAAACACAAACATCCGTGTCCCAATGATGGTGGCGGAGTGATACAGCGACTGCGTGGTTTCGGGGCTGAGCGAGGACCAGACCATGGAGGCCGTGTCCAACTTGTACATTCCAGAGGAAAACGTGTCCCTCCTCCAGCTGGTGCGGGTGTGCAATCCATAGATATACATGACGTTCCCCAAAGCACAGGCCGAATGGCCCTCCATCTCCTCCGGAAGGCTCCCCTGCTGGTTGGAGGGCGCGGACCAGGTGTGTCCGTCGACATCGAATGCGTACAGTTCATTGCACCAGTCCAGTGAGTCGTCTTTAAAGCCTCCCCAGAGGTAGGCCGTGTTTGCGATGAGCACGGCCGTGTGATTGCTGCGGCTGGAGGGAGCGTCCTGCCAGGCCGACGCTTTGGGCTCCTCCCAGGTGGAAGCCGCCATGTCCAGGATGCGCACCTCCATCGCACCGTCGGCTTTCTGGATTCCTCCAAAGGAGAACATGGTGTCCCCTACTGCCACGGCCGCGTGCTTGCATCTCCGTTCCTTTTCCATGTGCTTGAATGACATCTTCTTAAACATTTCGCCGACACCAGCTTGGATCTAAATGGTTCTGGTCGAGTCTTCCTGGTTCTCTCACAGAATAGCTTTGAATTGTGAAGTCTTACCATTTTATATTATATCTTGTGATGTCACGTGATGTCACGTGACCAATCCTCACTTCCGATGACGTTGACCATAATCTGTATGATAGAGTCCATACAGTATAAGGAGTCCCAGATGTCTATGTCATTATGACATAGACATATCCGACATTCACCGACGGAAACTAAATGGAGACTAAATGAAAACTAAGCTATGATGACTAAAGCTGAGACTGAATATATTGACACCTTCATTAGCATCATTAACACTGACTCTGTTTGACCAGAATGGAACAGAGCCTTCATTAGCATCATTAACACTGACTCTGTTTGACCAGAATGGAACAGAGCCTTCATTAGCATCATTAACACTGACTCTGTTTGACCAGAATGGAACAGAGCCTTCATTAGCATCATTAACACTGACTCTGTTTGACCAGAATGGAACAGAGCCTTCATTAGCATCATTAACACTGACTCTGTTTGACCAGAATGGAACAGAGCCTTCGTTAGCATCATTAACACTGACTCTGTTTGACCAGAATGGAACAGAGCCTTCATTAGCATAATTAACAATGGCTACGTTTACATGAGCAGTTAAATCCCCTTTTCATTCCGAATAGAAGTTCAATCCTATTAAACGTTGTTATGTAAACACCTACAAAAACTTACATCCGAATGAAAACGCTCGATGCGATCTAAAAACCATTCCGATGTCACTGGCCGGATTACTCCGATGTTCACTGCGATTGAAAGAAAATTGGACTCATGTATACACTAATTCGGATGTAAGTTAATTCTGGTCTTTCTGAGCATGCTCCAAGGCGCTCATATCCAAGGCGCGCCGAGGAGTTTGCACATAGAGCGCGTTATTTCGTTCCTTTTTTCAGATCCGAAATCCACAAAAAAACGTGGAGCAGCAGCAGATGACGATAACCCTGATCTGTGTGTATGTGTGTGTGTGTGTGTGTTCAACGGTCTCTCTCTCTCTCTAAAATAACGAGCGACCCGATACAATAATAATCAGTGTGTTGCGTGCCCTGGCCGTGCTGTAGATAATAAAGTACAAATAAAAACGAGATGATCACCTTCCCAGCGGAGAAGCGGAGCCGCAGCGGTTGGGGAAAAAAAGACGGTAAACATATTTGCCCGACCCTATCCAACCAGCAGCCTCAAAGCTACTGCGGAATGAAATGATGGGATTTCAAAGTATCGTCTTAACGTCTTTCATCTGTAATATGTTTGTATTGTTGAGGCAGTCACAATGAATGAACTGCCTATATTTTATGTGTCCAACAGATGACGTAGTTTCACGTGAATTAACATGTATCATGTCTTCTATCACTTCTCCATATAAACACTCATTCGGAATGACCATTTCCCATGTAAACTCGCGGCAAAAAACATTACATCGGATGTATTTTATTCAGAAGTATTTATTCGGAATGATCACCCTTCATGTAAACGTAGCCACTGACTCTGTTTGACCAGAATGGAACAGAGCCTTCATTAGCATCATTAACACTGACTCTGTTTGACCAGAATGGAACAGAGCCTTCATTAGCATCATTAAAATATTCCATACATAGTGTGGTCGTGTAATATTCCATACATAGTGTGGTCGTGTAATATTCCATACATAGTGTGGTAGTAAATATAATATAAGGGCATTAGGACCCAGCATCCACGGACCACAGCAGCCTCGCTGATTCAGACAAAACAACACAGATACATTTCATTACAAACATCCCTTTATTTCCTCCTGTCAGAAAATTGTAAAAAAAAAAGAAGAACACTTTGACAACAACGAATACGGTAAACTTCTTTTACGCTCAGTTTACATTTATATTTCACTTTAATCTCCAAGCGCTATCGTGTTGCATATCAGAGAGGGCAACAGATCATTTTAACACATATAACACATATTCTCCAAGTCGATTAGATGTCAAGATTTCACGATTTTTCAAAAATCTGATGTACAAAAAGCAGATGTACAAGCTCGCAGTGCGGCACGAAGTGGCACGCTGTGAGCTTGTAGATCTTATATTTTTGATTAGCCAATGTATGAAATATAAAATTAAAGGTATATTCAGTGATTTCACTCAAAAAACCTTAGGTTTCGTTTTTGGCTGTGGGACCCAGCCTTTCGTCCAATCAGGATAGAGAGTCAAAAACGAAACCTATAGTTTTTTGACCCCCAGGGGTTAACTGGGGACAGGGAGGAACTCCTTATATGGCCAGCACACTCTATAGTAGGGAGGATTATCACAACAAAACAAAACAATAAGTGATATTTGAATTAAGTGAAATCACTGAATATATATATAGACTGGGAGGATAGCGTTTGTACACCATATGGGGCAACATTTCGCATTGGGCACCCCCTATGGGCAGAACATAGAAGTGACAGTGATTTTGGAGACAGTGGCCCCTCAACATGCCATTCCAATTTGGAATAAGCGATTTAACCTAAGACATGCTGTGCACTGGATCTTGTTATGCAAGTTTTCACCTGTACCACGTACCTGTACCACCTGTAGTTATATTGGATTTAATAACGACAGATAAAAGGTAACGAGACTACATCTACATCCAGAATCCAGGGGAGGGGAGGGGAGAGGAGAGGAGAGGAGAGGAGAGGAGAGGAGAGGAGAGGAGGGGAGGGGAGGGGAGGGGAGGGGAGGGGAGAGGAGAGGAGAGGAGAGGAGAGGAGAGGAGAGGAGAGGAGAGGAGAGGAGAGGAGAGGAGAGGAGAGGAGAGGAGTTCATTTAGACTGGAGAGGAGAGGAGAGGAGAGGGGAGGGGAGAGGAGAGGAGAGGAGAGGAGAGGAGAGGAGAGGAGAGGAGTTCATTTAGACTGGAGAGGAGAGGAGAGGAGAGGAGAGGGGAGGGGAGGGGAGAGGAGAGGAGAGGAGAGGAGAGGAGAGGAGAGGAGAGGAGAGGAGAGGAGAGGAGAGGAGAGGAGAGGAGAGGAGAGGAGAGGAGAGGAGAGGAGAGGAGAGGAGAGGAGAGGAGAGGAGAGGAGAGGAGAGGAGAGGAGAGGAGAGGAGAGGAGAGGAGGAGAGGGGTTCATTTAGACTGGAGAGGAGAGGAGTTCATTTAGACTGGAGAGGAGAGGAGAGGAGAGGGGAGAGGAGAGGAGAGGAGAGGAGAGGAGAGGAGAGGAGAGGAGAGGAGAGGGGAGGGGAGGGGAGGGGAGGGGAGGGGAGGGGAGGGGAGAGGAGAGGAGAGGAGAGGAGAGGAGAGGAGAGGAGAGGAGAGGAGAGGAGAGGAGGAGAGGAGAGGAGAGGAGAGGAGAGGAGAGGAGAGGAGAGGAGAGGAGAGGAGAGGAGAGGAGAGGAGAGGAGAGGAGAGGAGAGGAGAGGAGAGGAGAGGAGAGGAGAGGAGAGGAGAGGAGAGGAGAGGAGAGGAGAGGAGAGGAGGAGAGGTGTCACCATTCTCCTCCACATCATGGTGCCTGTGATCTCGCCAGCAGCTGCAGCTTCCATCCTGCCACTGGTGTGTGGATGGTTTGCCGTTGCCATGACATTGACTCCTTGTGTGTGTGTGTGTGTGTGTGTGTGTGTGTGTGTGTGTGTGTGTGTGTGTGTGTGTGTGTGTGTGTGTGTGTGTGTGTGTGTGTGTGTGTGTGTGTGTGTGTGTGTGTGTGCACGCCGGCTGCATGCAGAGAACAGTGAGATGAGCCAGCTTACTGTTTTAAACATATAACCACTCACACACACACACTCTGTATAAACCACCATGACTCTGAACAACACCTAGAATCCATCACACACATACAGTAACAAATGGATGTAGTGCATACACAAACTTATTGCTCGCCACGACCGGATTGCTGACCTAGTGTCTGATGCAGTTCTAAAGTATGTGCCATCTAGTGCAGCAATGTATAAACATTCAAGAGTGTTACCAGATTGGTTTAGCTGTGCATGCGATGTCTTTGCTAACATCCCCAATACACCTGATGTTGTCTTTGTTGACACCACCAGTCACAAGGAGGTCCTGGTTCTGGAGGTGGGCTGTGTCTTTGATCTGTACATGGACCAGGCATTGATCTGTACATGGACCAGGCATTGATCTGTACATGGACCAGGCATTGATCTGTACATGGACCAGGCATTGATCTGTACATGGACCAGACATTGATCTGTACATGGACCAGGCATTGATCTGTACATGGACCAGGCATTGATCTGTACATGGACCGCAGGCATTGATCTGTACATGGACCAGGCATTGATCTGTACATGGACCGCAGGCATTGATCTGTACATGGACCAGGCATTGATCTGTACATGGACCAGGCATTGATCTGTACATGGACCAGGCATTCCAAGATAAATATTCTAAGTATCAACCATTACGTGGAAGTATAACCAACTTGGGGAATCGCTGTAGATTTGCCATACTGATATTCTGAAGCCTGGGCCGTGTGCATAAATTGACCATGAGTGGCCTATAAGAATAGCTGGCATGACAAAAAGCAAAGCCAAACAACTTGCCAAATATACTGTTCTGTTTCGTCTGGTATAGGCAGTTTGTCTGTGTGGAGGAGGAGGTGCCATGTGTATCCCTAAGTGAACATGAACTGTCAACCGCGTTATATTTGTTTCCTTGTAAAATGAATTGTAATTTGTGGATTAAAAAAAAGAAATCGAAATGTATGTGTGTGTGTGTGTGTGTGTGTGTGTGTGTGTGTGTGTGTGTGTGTGCGCACTGTGTTTATTTTTATTTTTTACCATAGATATTTTGAAAGAATGGGACATTACAGTTTGTAATTATGGGACATTCTGCACAATGACTTTTACGTTTGGTACATTTACATAGATACAGATTGCTGTTTGAGAGCTTCACACGTCATGCCATTGGAGTACAGTATGTGTCTAGTTTAGACAGTACAGTATGTGTTTAGTTTAGACAGTACAGTATGTGTTTAGTTTAGACAGTACAGTATGTGTTTAGTTTAGACAGTACAGTATGTGTTTAGTTTAGACAGTACAGTATGTGTTTAGTTTAGACAGTACAGTATGTGTTTAGTTTAGACATACAACGGCAACAGTCAGACACACGATGAGTCAGACACCCTCCCCTAACCATGAGTCAGACACCCTCCCCTAACCATGAGTCAGACACCCTCCCCTAACCATGAGTCAGACACCCTCCCCTAACCATGAGTCAGACACCCTCCCCTAACCAAACCATCACCTCGCAGGTGATTTTTAACCCGCAGCACGAGTTTGTCTGACAAATGACTGTAGGACTGTTTGTTGGTATGTCTAACCATAACCAACGTATGCAGCCCATGCCATTGGCAAGACAGTGGATTGTCAGTAAATTGTCAGAACATTGTCAGTGAGAAAGGAGGGCATTGGCCAAAGGCGTTTTAAATGTAACCGCTATTCAGATTCTGTTTTGCGATGAAAAGAAGTGTCTGAAATGGAAGCGAAGAATGAGCGCAGCTAAACAGTGAAAATAACCTATTGTCATGGTCTGTCCCCCTACAGACCATGTTTTCCTTGTGAGCCACTCCCACTCTCCATTCCATCTCTCAGTCCTTGTCAACACACCTGTTTCCACCCCCTCTTCAGCCCTACAGTGCCATGCCCATTCCACACCTGTTTCCACCCCCTCTTCAGCCCTACAGTGCCATGCCCATTCCACACCTGTTTCCACCCCCTCTTCAGCCCTACAGTGCCATGCCCATTCCACACCTGTTTCCACCCCCTCTTCAGCCCTACAGTGCCATGCCCATTCCACACCTGTTTCCACCCCCTCTTCAGCCCTACAGTGCCATGCCCATTCCACACCTGTTTCCACCCCCTCTTCAGCCCTACAGTGCCATGCCCATTCCACACCTGTGAACACTCCTGCAATTACCCTGCTCCCTATAAGACTGGACTCATTTCAGAAACAAACTGTCAGATCATTACTTCCTTGTCCCCGAGCTGTCCCGTGTTCCTAGTTCTCTGTGTTTCCTGAGTGTTTCTGCGTATTTGGAGTTGTGATTTCTCTTCTAAGGTTTGCATTCCTGTTTCCTGTTTTGTTCCTGTTTTTGTACCTTTGGAAGAGTTCTTTGCTTTTTGGAATTCCCTGAGTTTTGTGAGCTTAACAGGTTGTTTCTGAAATGAGTCCAGTCTTACGCCAGGGCTCCACTGGGCGCGTTGTGTCACGCGTGCGTCACGCGTGCGTGCGTCAAAAAACGAACCGGTTAAATTTTATGGTGACGGAGACGCGACGCAACGCGGGCAGTGGAGCCACCCTCCATTGATTAAAAGGGAACATTCCCGACACTGACGGAGACGCGACGCAGACGCGCCGCAGACGCGCCCAGTGGAGCCCTGGCGTTATAGGGAGCAGGGTAATTGCAGGAGTGTTCACAGGTGTGGAATGGGCATGGCACTGTAGGGCTGAAGAGGGGGTGGAAACAGGTGTGGAATGGGCATGGCACTGTAGGGCTGAAGAGGGGGTGGAAACAGGTGTGGAATGGGCATGGCACTGTAGGGCTGAAGAGGGGGTGGAAACAGGTGTGTTGACAAGGACTGAGAGAGGGAATGGAGAGTGGGAGTGGCTGACAAGGAAAACATGGTCTGTAGGGGGACAGACCATGACACCTATAGGGAAAACCAAAGGATTTCCAGAAAAAATGCAGGCAGAGTAAAGAGGAAAGCCTGACGTATTGAAATGGCAAATCTGTACATTTTGATGCCAATACCTTTGTACTTTTAACCCATTCTGACCTGAGATCAGATTCATAGCTTGTAGATCTGCTATTTTTCAACAGCTAAAGCACAACATGATGCCGACACCAAAATGGGTTCCCGTTCAGAATGGGTTAAAATGCAGTAGCCTTACAGAAACACAGCCTTTCTACAGCACATAGGGGTATCATTGCTATACTTTGATAGTACTTCATCATCTTCACTGCACTGTGGAATAACCCATTCTGAACAGGCACCCATTTTGGTGTCAGCATCATGTTATGCTTTAGCTATTTAAAAATAGCAGATCTACAAGCTCATATCGCGCCACCGAGTGGCGCGATACGAGCTTGTAGGTCTGCTATTTTTGAAAAATCGAAGAGCGACTGACATTTTTAGAATCTGATCTCAGGTCAGAATGGGTTCATCAGACCAGTGTGTGTCCGGCGGAAACCTCGTATGAATCTGATCTCAGGTCAGAATGGGATAAGAGAGATACAGTACACACATTGGTCATAGTACTGTAGGCCATGCTATATTTGGCATGGCTTCGACAGCCTGCTCGGGCCCGACAAGCCCTAAGCCACTGATGATGAGTGCAGATTATTTCCTGATGAATGAGATTATGGTTTTTGATTAGATGTGTGGCACTTTTTAACGAGCTGCGGCTCTGGGGGTTTTCTCCCCTCCTTATCCCATTCTGACCTGAGATCAGATTCATACGAGGTTTCCACTGGACACACACTGGTCTGATTAACCCATTCTGACCTGAGATCAGATTCTAAAAATGTCAGTCGTTCTTCGATTATTCAAAAATAGCAGACCTACAAGCTCGTATCGCGCCACTCGGTGGCGCGATATGAGCTTGTAGATCTGCTATTTTTCAATAGCTAAAGCATGACATGATGCTAACACCAAAATGGGTGCCCAGTCAGAATGGGTTATACCCAGCTTTACGGTCTCAGTAAGGATAAGGTAAATCTCAGAGGGATCGGAACGGAATTACATGAAAACGTCACTGTTGAATATTGATCTTTCTACACTGAGGAACACAGAGGCTCCTAGAAGATGAGTCAAATCCAACACGGTGCTCTGTGGTAGGAGAGGGTGATAACACAGATGAGTCAAAGCCAACACGGTGCTCTGTGGTAGGAGAGGGTGATAACACAGATGAGTCAAAGCCAACACGGTGCTCTGTGGTAGGAGAGGGTGATAACACAGATGAGTCAAAGCCAACACGGTGCTCTGTGGTAGGAGGAGGTGATAACACAGATGAGTCAAAGCCAACACGGTGCTCTGTGGTAGGAGAGGGTGATATAACACAGATGAGTCAAAGCCAACACGGTGCTCTGTGGTAGGAGAGGGTGATATAACACAGATGAGTCAAAGCCAACACGGTGCTCTGTGGTAGGAGAGGGTGATATAACACAGATGAGTCAAAGCCAACACGGTGCTCTGTGGTAGGAGAGGGTGATAACACAGATGAGTCAAAGCCAACACGGTGCTCTGTGGTAGGAGAGGGTGATAACACAGATGAGTCAAAGCCAACACGGTGCTCTGTGGTAGGAGAGGGTGATATAACACAGATGAGTCAAAGCCAACACGGTGCTCTGTGGTAGGAGAGGAGGTGATAACACAGATGAGTCAAAGCCAACACGGTGCTCTGTGGTAGGAGAGGGTGATATAACACAGATGAGTCAAAGCCAACACGGTGCTCTGTGGTAGGAGAGGAGGTGATAACACAGATGAGTCAAAGCCAACACGGTGCTCTGTGGTAGGAGAGGGTGATAACACAGATGAGTCAAAGCCAACACGGTGCTCTGTGGTAGGAGAGGGTGATAACACAGATGAGTCAAAGCCAACACGGTGCTCTGTGGTAGGAGAGGGTGATATAACACAGATGAGTCAAAGCCAACACGGTGCTCTGTGGTAGGAGAGGAGGTGATAACACAGATGAGTCAAAGCCAACACGGTGCTCTGTGGTAGGAGAGGGTGATATAACACAGATGAGTCAAAGCCAACACGGTGCTCTGTGGTAGGAGAGGGTGATATAACACAGATGCAGAAAAGATACACACCAAACCTGTACTACAAAGCTACTACTTACTTACTTCATTTCACTCCAATTCAAACCATTTGAGAGTTCAGAGTTCAGCGTCACAGACAGTGCACCCACTTCAACTAACATCACACAACAACACAACACAACATAGACATTTAGATAAGTATGGTTATATTTATTTCTATTTATAATTATATTTAAGTTTATATTTATATTCATATCTATATTATTATATATTATATTATAGTATGTGATGACAAATCAACATCCTGTTTACTTTTGTTATTTTTCCTTTTCTGTTCTTAGTAATATTTCTATGATATTGCTCATTTTTTCCCATTTGTGTTTTCATAAATTATGCTACTGTGATAAATAATCACAGACTTATTATTATTAATATTTGTATTATATAAAAAGGTGGGCAAAATAAGCTTTATGCTTCAGCCCATACCTTTTCGGTCAGAACTAGTCACTGTGTTGACTAATTAATGTAATATAAATTAAGCAATGTAAATTGCTTAAACCTATTTTTGTTTATCTGTTTTTTGTAAAAATGACCGAAATAAAGATTCAAACTCAAACTCAAACAACACAACACAACAACATCACAGTGCACCCACTTCAACTAATGAACTAACATGATCATAAGAATTGGCACGGCAGCCAAACAGGTCCAAGTATAAAGCACTAAAGAGGTTAAAGAGGTAGATATCTTCCAAGATGTGATCTTTGTATAGTTGTCACGGTGTGTATCAAAATGGAACCCAAACGAGGTCAAAACCAAGAAAGCAGTCCAAAACAGGCAAACAAATCCAAGAATATCAGAGTCCAAAAACAGGCAGGAGGTCAATATCCAAACTAGGAAATAATCTAGGAACACTAGGAAAACACTAGGAAAATACTAGCCGCAATTTGCAACTCTAGATTTTTTTACAATGGGTTGAATCTAGAGTTGCAACAAGCTCCATCCACTTCCTATTCATCATTTTTGGTTTGTGATCTGCTTGTCTTAAATTACGTTAAACTCACCAACATTGCAGCTGTAGTCCAAGCTTGAATTATCCTCGTTCAATCTGCCAAGCTTGTTTTTCATAAAAGTCCCCCGTAGACATGTTATGAGCTACTTTCTGTCCAAAATATTCCAAGAGTGACATTCCGAGCCAGCCATTTTGTATTTTTGCAACGTGCCGTAAAACAAGATGTGAGGGGTAGCGCTTGTTTAATAGAAGGCTGTGTGTGATGGGGTGTCGCACTGTGTCTGCCTCCTCTTTGGGTGTCTTACCTGCGCAGGTAAGATTCTATTAAACAAGCGCTCCCCCTCACATCTTGTTTTACGGCACGTTGCAAAAATACAAAATGTGTTATATTTGTATGTATAGTCTGGTAAAACACAGCAAACACTATAGAAACAAACTGCCATAAAAGGGAACTAAATAGACACAGGTGAAACTCAAAGACAATCAACACAGGGATGGGCTGAGGCAAACAGGACATAGGTGAGGCAAACAGGACATAGGTGAGGCAAACAGGACATAGGTGAGGCAAACAGGACATAGCTGAGGCAAACAGGACATAGGTGACTCAAATGAACAACATAAACACAGGGTAGGTGCGACGCCTACTGAGTGTCAAAAGCTACTTTCTGGCCCATGACAGCCCATGAATCCAAACACAAAATCCTATCTGATTGCATTAAACAACGTTAAACTCACTTTGCCACTCGATTTGCCATTCACTTTATGCATGGGCATAACCCTCTACAGACAAAAGCAGCCAACAGCTGACAACCCTTCACGATGCTATTTCTATTTAGTACACAATTTTACAAAAATATTCCACCTACACAATGACATGACATTTTGGTAGAGTTTTGTGTGTACTGGAATTGAATGAAAATGCACTTTAGTTACTTTCCAGCGGTGCATCTGGAGGCAGTGAGGGGGTGGCGCGCGGTTACGTCAGCCACTTTTGACCTGACTGTACCTTTTGAAAGCATAGAATCGACCAGAGGAAGTGACTAGGCACCCGTAAGACCAGTTAATGAGGACCGTGAGGACGCCATCCTTGACACACGTTTGTCTTTAGTTCTCTTTGCGTTTTCTTTTTCCTTTTTTTTTGAGTGTCTGCATCAGTCGATATCCATGTAAACAGCCTGAGGTCGCACGCCACTGCAGTGGATTACAACAGTGTTTCTAAAACATTTTACTGAGTGGTGCAACCACAGTATGTGTGTGTGTGTCCCTGTGTCCCTGTTTCCCTGTGTCCGAGCACAAAAGTAGCGTCACTGTTGCACTAGCCTTGGAAACCCAGACGTTTCTATTTCCAGGGAGAAAAAAAAAGAGTCTGGGACCGAGTCCACTTCAATACGGCATAGAGTAGCGCAAATGTCGATCACTCTCTGCTGATTTCTGATCGTCTGCAGCTTATAAATTGACGCACACACGCACACCCGTACACACACACACACACACACACACACACACACTCCTCTCTCTCTTTGTCGCTCTAATTAATTAGTCTCATGTCGCGCAGCTGTGTCTAGATTCTCCCGGCGGATCCTGCTGGGAGCTGCCTATACCATAGAAAGCATAGGTGGACCCCAGGCTACTGTTGCACTGCCTAACACACAGACACACACACACACACACAGGCCAGGGAGGAGGGCTTGTACAGTACAGTACAGTACAGTACAGTACAGTACAGTACAGTACAGTACAGTACAGTACAGTACAGTACAGTACAGTACAGTACAGTACAGTACAGTACAGTACAGTACAGTACAGTACAGTACAGTACAGTACAGTACAGTACCCCTCCTTGCCCAACTGTGTGTGTTTCACATACCACATAGTGATATTTGATTGGCTGAGCACGGCGCCCCTCACTCCACCTCACCCCCTTGCTATGTACTGTACATTTGGCTGCAGAACCGCATCTGGAATGACGTGTCAGGGTCCCCATAAGAAAACATTTGGGTTTTAAAAATGTTTACAAAACTAGCATCATGTGTGTATGAGGCCTTAGAGAGTTTCAACTTTCAACCCTCAACCACAACACTCTCCAGTTGGCGGGTCGAGCAGGGATCGGCCAAATCACTGCCACTCTCCTCCAGGCTCGGCTGCCTCGGGCAGCAATCACAGATAGGCGCAACCAACCAGCACCAGCTATTGCATCAGCCACACCCGTCCATCCAACAGGGCACCACGGACATGGAGCAGTGCCCTGCCGGCCGGCCGGGCGCAGCCAACCAGTGCTGACCACACCCCAGCAACCGCCTCGCCCAGGGCACCCCCGCGGACCCGCCCATTGTTCTTTCTCTGGTGCCAGAGCACACAGGAGGCTCTCTCTGCCTTGTGTGTTCTTGGGGGATTGCAGGCACTGAGAGGTCTATAGCGCTATGGTTTAATTGCCTCCTGCCTCCTCCTACGTCTCACCAGACAACTGTGCATGCGTCCGTCCTTGTCCACGCTTAGCCCTCTCGGGTGTATTTGTATATATCTGTGTCACTGTCGTTGTTGTCGTTGAATCTGTCCTATCGAGTCTCTCTTATTCCTCCTCTATTGTGTGATTGTATTTTTTTAAATGGTAGGGATACAATTTACAATTTACAATTTAGGTATTTAGCAGACGCTCTTGATCCAGAGCGACTTACATTCAAGCAAAAACAAAAGCATGTCATACATCATATTAGATACATATTAGATTCTGTTTTCTATTCTGCTCTATTCTATTGAGGTAGGGAACTTCATTAACCCATTCTGAACGGGCACCCATTTTGGTGTCAGCATCATGTTATGCTTTAGCTATTTAAAAATAGCAGATCTACAAGCTCGTATCGCGCCACCGAGTGGCGCGATACGAGCTTGTAGGTCTGCTATTTTTGAAAAATCGAAGAACGACTGACATTTTTTGAATCTGATCTCAGGTCAGAATGGGTTCATCAGACCAGTGTGTGTCCGGCGGAAACCTCGTATGAATCTGATCTCAGGTCAGAATGGGTTAAGCAAAAACAAAAGCATGTCATACATCATATTAGATACATATTATTATGTCAATTCCCCTGAATAAAGGGTGATAGATTTCAGAAGTTCCACGCTCACCAAGCTCAACAATGAACCCACTGAAAGAGTTAACACGTACGTACAATACCTACTGGAGGGAGAGAGATTGATGACTAGCTGAAGTTCCATTAACGTGCTACTGTGGAAGGTCAAAAGAACAGTGAGTGTTTTACAAGGCTATATACTCTACAGTGCATATACAGTACTGTCCTTTGGCCTGAAGTGTGTGTGTGACTGTGTGTGTTGGAAAACGTGCCAAAAGCCAAGACCAAGATAGGTCGCCTGAAGGCGCGGCCCCCAAAATCACCCTGTATTTTATAAATGTGGACTCAGATACACACACAGTGTGTGTGTGTGTGTGTGTGTGTGTGTGTGTGTGTGTGTGTGTGTGTGTCTGTGTATGTGTGTGTGTGTGTGTGTGTGTGTGTGTGTGTGTGTGTGTGTGTGTGTGTGTGTGTGTGTGTGTGTGTGTGTGTGTGTGTGTGTGTGTGTGTGTGTGTGTGTGTGTGTGTGTGTGTGTGTGTGTGTGTGTGTGTGTGTGTGGGGGGGGCGGCGGCGGCTCAGGGGTAGAGTGCCTGGATGGTAACCGTAAGGTTGCCAGTTCGAACCCGGGCTCCCCCACAGTTACTGTCGAAGTGTCCTTGAGCAAGACACTGAACCCCTAATTGCTCCCGATGTGCTAGTTGGTGCCTTGCATGGTTTCCGCTGCCATCGGTGTATGAATGTGTGTGTGAATGGGTGAATGTAATGCACAATCTCTGTAAAGCGCCTTGGATAAAGGCGCTATATAAATGCACCATTTACCATTTATGTGTGTGTGTGTGCGTGCGTGCGTGCGTGCGTGTAACCGTGCGTGTGTCATTTTAGCATTCACAATTTAGACATTTTGATGTTCTGTTTCAGGGAGTAGCTTAAAGTATAACTTAGAAGTAAGAAATGTATCACAGCGCATTACTTGGCACAATGACATTGACCTTCACATTACTGTGTGTATTACTGTGTACTGTGCTGTACTGTATATGTACCCCCCCCCCCCCCCCCTCTGTATTTGCATTTGCCTCCTCCAGAGAAAGCAGTCCAACTTTTATACCAAGTTCTCAACCTTCATTCTGAAGTGTCCAAAAACTTCCAATCCTGTCCTTTGTTGCTGCTGCTGTTGCTGCTGAGAGAGAGAGAGAGAGAGAGAGAGAGAGAGAGAGAGAGAGAGAGAGAGAGAGAGAGAGAGATTTAGGTTGCATGAGTTTGCATCATAAAACTGAAGGTGACACAATCTGTCCTCACCGTGAGAACAGCAAATTCCTGTTTGTTTGCTTTTTCTCATGAACTGTAGAGTCAAGCTTTGTTTGGTCCAGGAATGAGAAGTTAGAATGTTCAAGTTCACTTTGACAACTCTGCCCACAGATTGATTGTGAAATTTGTGACTGTATTCATATACAATACTGCAGTGCTTTGTGTAATAGGAACTTTCGACATTCTTTAGCTTTAAATGACATATGGTGGAAAGTACATTTCCACCAGTACTGCATTTAAGTACAATTTCAAGATACAGTATGTCTTATACGTTACTGGAGTAATTCCAATTTTCAATGCTTTTTCTTCTATATTCTACTGAATCTATGGTACTTTTACTCCACTAATTATTTGAAAACTTTAGTCACTAGTCACACCTACTTTGGCAAATTGAAAATAGCCGATCTACAAGCTTTCAAAAGATTGTAATACATTGTATATATACAAAACCTAGATTTTGATGCCAGACTTTAAAAAATATATTTTTTATTACCCGACTTTAAACTTTAACTGAGTGTTTGTACATTTTACTTAAAAGGAACCCTAAGACAAATATGCCTTAAAACATTATGCATGCCCTCTACTAAATAAACTAACTAACTAAAATAAAACTAAAATATAACGAACTAAAATAAAACTAAAATATTTAATTTATTTCATAAATAGAGAATATTTTGCTCAATAGGAGCTGCTCCAGTCGCAAATTGATGATGTCATATGCCCATATGGTCTAGCCCTATGGAAAGTATGGAATGCATATGCTAAGAAAAAACAACTTTATGCTTCCTAAGGATAATATGAGCATCAAAGCAATATTTTAAATATTTATATTAGCATGCGCATTCCATACATTCCATAAGACTGAACCACACATAGACATATGACATCAACTTGCGACAGGAGCAGTGAAAGATTGTATGATTGAAATAGTGAAAGATTCTCTATTTATGAAAGAAATTTGTGTGCCGTGATTTTATACTTTTTCTGTTTTGTACTGTATGTGTCTACAGAGTTAACATGACTCTAATAGAGGTGTTGTTATAATATTCAAATAGCCTATATGTCTTCGCTGTGTATTTTTGGTTTCTTCCTGAAAGCTGAGGTCAAAAGGTCTTTGAGTCAAAAGGTCTAATCAAAATGCACCACTTTAGTGACACACTGAAATCATCCCCTCCCCTAACCCCTAACCCCTAACCCCTAACCCCTGACCCTTCCACCATTACAGCCGTGGGCGCGGCTTCAGTCCAGGTGGGAGGTGCTAACGTGAAAACCAGATGAACTGGTGGGTGTGGCAAAAAAAAAAACCCACAGTATGACTTTTTCCACCACTGCTTAACCCATTCTGACCTGAGATCAGATTCATACGAGGTTTCCGCCGGACACACACTGGTCTGATGAACCCATTCTGACCTGAGATCAGATTCTAAAAAATGTCAGTCGCTCTTCGATTTTTCAAAAATAGCAGACCTACAAGCTCGTATCGCGCCACTCGGTGGCGCGATATGAGCTTGTAGATCTGCTATTTTTCAATAGCTAAAGCATAACATGATGCTGACACCAAAATGGGTTAAGACTCTATATTGACATGTTACTATTAGCCTACTATTTGCACCACATCACTGCATTACAACTCCATTACCATAATACAATATGAATTACAGGATTATTGACCAGTACAAAATAATGTAATCATTATTTATTCATAATCATCATTAATCATCCGTAAAACACTATACGTCATTGTTACATTATAATATATTACCCCACCTCACATCCATCGATCACTTTAGGTACACGTTTCTTCCTAATTATAGCTTGACGTGAGCATTTTGGCAGTCGACACCAGCACGCAACAAAGTCTGCTTGTTGAATTAATTCAGCACGTCCTCTTCGTTGTTGTTCTGACGGTTCGCCATCACCCCCTGGCTGAGGACATCATGGTCATGGTGATGTAACTGATGTTGACCTTTTTTACTGCAGGTATTACCATTATTTCCCATTTATTTGGAGACCATTTCGAAGTCATTGTCACCAGTATATAGTAGTTGTAGTAGTTAAATGGTAAATGGTGCATTTAAATAGCGCCTTTATCCAAGGCGCTTTACATAGATTGTGCATTACATTCACCCATTCATACACCGATTGCGGCGGAAGCCATGCAAGGTACCAACTAGCACATCGGGAGCAATTGGGGGTTCAGTGTCTTTGCCCAAGGACACTTCGACATGTGGACAGGAGGAGGAGCCGGGATTCGAACCGCCGACCCATGGATCATTGGACGACCTGCTCTACCTCTTGAGCCACAGTCGGCCACGAGTCGTCATCATCACCCGCCTGCTCTACCTCTTGAGCCGGCCACCAGTCGTCCTCAGGATCAGAACCAGCCTGCTCTACCTCTGGAGCCACAGTCGGATCAACATCAGCATCCGCCTGGTCTATCTCATCCACAAGAGTTATCGCTAAAATAAACAGTGTATGGAGCAGTAGAACCAACGCCAGGGAGCCGAACACCACATTCAGCTTCATCTTCAACTCCTTACATGGAAGAACAGGAAACAGAGAAAGAAAAATGTTGCTCCTGTCAGTAACATTTGAGCACAGTGGGTTTAGAAACCATCTATGTCAAAAATATGCCACATTCATTGAATGATTTTTATTTATTAATCCAGCTATCCAAGAAAACAGTTATAGTTTTGTTTAAAAGAAGAGAGAACCGAAATGAACAACAAAATGGAGATGATTACATTGCAACAGTCCCGATGGTTTCAATAGTTTTAATTCGATCTAAATCTTAACGACAGCCATGAAAGCAAAGAACTCTTACCTGAGTGATGGTTGCTCGTCCGTCTGATCACCTCGCGTGTGTACAGCACCTCATCTATGCAGGTTGGTCAACTCCTCCCATTTACTTTGGAGAGCTGCCTAAGTCAGGACACTCACCCAGCAAGAAATGCCACTTGTTGTCATTTATCAATCAATCAGCCTCTGGTGATGTTTTCAAAGTGACCTTCTATAAATAATGGGATGCAATGATTTTGTGGCTTCCATGGATGCATTGTGGATCGTGTTCATTCATAGAAATGTTGGGAAGAATGCACTGGAATATTTTAGGGAATGGCTCAGAGCTTTAGGGAATGGCTCAGAGCTTTGCCTCGCCTCTTATCTGTATGCCTAAAAGCTGCCGCTCACGTGGGGTGTAGAGAACTGCATTGGAATGTATAGGTCTTTAGTTTAGGGAACACCCGAGGATGTATAGATGGTCAGAATGGATTCTTACAGAATGAGACATACAGCTTCTTTAGTACTGGAATGATGATGATGAAGATGGAACAGAATTACTGGAAGAACCAGTCCACATACCAGCATCTCCAGTCCACTTTTATGATCGCATAGCACTTTAAACGCCTGCACTTTAATGGTTGTGTGCACCTTTTAGTCTGGTATCCGCTATGTGAACTGTTTGTTGTCTGTACTGTTTCATTCATTGTTTAATGTACTGTCTATGCTGCAACCCAATTTGCCCTTCGGGGACACTAAATAAACTTGAACCTTGAACCTTGATCTCCACCAACCTACAGCCACCCCAACTAAATAATGGAAGACCCTTCACATGTGTGTGTGTGTGTGTGTGTGTGTGTGTGTGTGTGTGTCACCACAGCCACATTTTCTGAACAATATAGGATTTTGCGTTAATACAAAGGCGAGAGCTCTACCAACTGAGCTACTGTACCCAGACACCATCAGATATGGCTTAACCCATTCTGAACAGGCACCCATTTTGGTGTCAGCATCATGTTATGCTTTAGCTATTTAAAAATAGCAGATCTACAAGCTCGTATCGCGCCACCGAGTGGCGCGATACGAGCTTGTAGGTCTGCTATTTTTTTTAAATCGAAGAGCGACTGACATTTTTAGAATCTGATCTCAGGTCAGAATGGGTTCATCAGACCAGTGTGTGTCCGGCGGAAACCTCGTATGAATCTGATCTCAGGTCAGAATGGGTTAAAGGGGATTACTTACTGTACCATTATCTATTTGGAGTTACATCATGGCATGGTAACTTCATAATGCAAACCTCAATCAAAATGTACTTATTTTCTTTATTATATAGGACAGGATACAGAAGTTGTTGACACTGTCTTACTGAGACAACATGTAGTCCAAGTACGTAAGTGAGCCCAGTGTCCATGACATCAGAGACACTGGGCTCACTGCTACAATCTGAAATATCTAAAACCACATATTACACACATAAAGACCCCCAGGAAAGTGTTCTAAATCTTCTGAATGTCATTAACATATATATTTTTTGCAAAAAGGTTAAAGTTTCCCTTTAAAACAATGAATAGTATAAGCATTGTTCTCACATTTATATGTCATGCCATTACTGTCATGATATCAATTTAGAATTGATTTTAATTTTGTACATTAAAGGTAGGGTAAGTGTCTTTGTTAAAATAAGTGTTAAATAGCTCTGATAATACTAATTGCTATGCAGTGTGTTTGTTCAGTAACAGAGGTCTCCATCTCACCAGATCTTTAAAAGAAAATGCATTTTCAGGTCAGGATACCAATTTTATCCAACCAGAAGAAGGAACTATAAGCACAAACAAGTGCATTTGGAAGTGATGACTCAAAGAAATGAGCAGACCCAATTGGAACTGGAGCACTATATAACATTGAAGCTGATAGGCCCACTTTCTCCTGATTGGCTGAAATTGACCATCCAACTGAACATATTTGTCCTGTTTATTAAAGAGCTGGAGAGATTTATGAAAAAGGTACAGATTTACAAGTTAACAGTTTGACTGTTTTACACGCTTAACCCGCATTTTAATCAACCCCCCTTCACTGCCGAGATTGTTGTATTACCTTTAGAGCATACGCTGAATTATTTGGGCTTTTAATCCGCGAAAATCCAGCAAAAAAAGCTCCCTCGGTTTGTTGTGATCCGAGCGTATCATCCACCATCTTGGTGCACCCGGAAGACGCACACAAGACTGGTCTCAATGAGGCGTTGCACCCCATGCATTTCCATTGGCCTCAATTTCCCAGAAGCTCTAGCAGCCCACAGCATGTGACGATTTCCGGTTTCGTCATCAAAGCGAATGCATCTACTCTCTATCTCCGCGACGAAGACGGATTTTCTTTTTATTTATTACAATACAGCAGATTAAACACATAAACAAATGGCGGGTATAGCGGGGTTGGCAGCGACAGTAACCTGGAGTAATCCATTCCCGGCACGGAAACTGTTTTAACAATCCATTGCATTGAGGCGTTAGCTTGTAGAGCAGGGGGGCCCACACTTTTTTTTGACTTGCGAGCTACTTTCAAAACGACGATACACCCACCAAAAAACAGTATTATCCCATTGCTGATTTTTTTTTAAATGTACTTGAGGAATAGAGGGGAGGAAATGGAACTGGTAGGGTTTTAAAATATATAACTGTATAATGCTACTGACATCTGTGTGCAACACACTTGAAAGACTTGCATTGTGGGTTTGAGCTCACGGGCACTTTTTGATGTCAATCAATCAAGTCACCTTAATTCAAGTGCCAGGTGCAAAAAATACATTTTTTATACTTACATTTTATATATTTTTAGGGGCTGGTCATGTGATCTACCTGCACAGCCTTTGTGATCTACTGGTATAGATCACGGTCTACCTTTTGGGCACCCCTGTTGTAGAACTCGTCTTTTTTTAAGCAAGTAACACCCTCGAGCAATGTCTCTAATTCTCTAACCCATTCTGAATGGGCACCCATTTTGGTGTCAGCATCATGTTATGCTTTAGCTATTTAAAAATAGCAGATCTACAAGCTCATATCGCGCCACCGAGTGGCGCGATACGAGCTTGTAGGTCTGCTATTTTTGAAAAATCGAAGAGCGACTGACATTTTTAGAATCTGATCTCAGGTCAGAATGGGTTCATCAGACCAGTGTGTGTCCGGCGGAAACCTCGTATGAATCTGATCTCAGGTCAGAATGGGCTAAAGTACTTTGCGCTACACTCGTAAAAACAAAGTTGAGACATAGAAAGTCCATAATAATAATTATGATTTAATGTATAAATTATGGATAAGGGTGTTCAGGACAGATAGGACTTTTCGGGGAGGGGTCAGAATAAATTATGGACACAAATGGTTTTTCGTCTCAACTCTTCACTGTTGGCCTTAAAAATCACGTTATAGTTGTATTGTACTGTAAATGACCCAAAAGCAGGCGACAGGAGGCAGAACCAGTTAACTTAAAGTGTTTATTAACAAAACAGAGGATCTTCCATAAGGATCTTGATCCATAAGGGCAAACGAAGGCAGGTGAATTTGACAGAATACAAATACAGGACAGACTCACTCAACAGGGAACTCTAGGAACCAACAAGAACACAATGCAAAAACAGGGCTTAAATAGACACAGTGTAAATAGCAGTTTTGGATGTTATCAGATGATTTAATCTCCATCATCAGCCCTTATCGCGACCATGCAATGGAGCCAGTATGGACATTTCCTACATATTGACGTTGTTGTCAGCCATTGTCCGACGTTGTGTTTGGCGCATTGTCTGACTACTAACCATAACCTCAGTCTTAACCGGCCACGTAAGTTAATCTGAAGCAAAATAGCACAGTTTCACTATGTTTTCGCTTCGGTGGCAGTAATTTCACTTCCGCGTTTAACAAATCTTTTTTCTGAACGACTGTGAATGATCCGGTTCACTGAAATCAACGATACAACTCCCATCACTGAATCTACAGTATGCCTCAGAGTCAGTGTCACTGCAGGGTACTGAGTCTTTGCTGTCCGGGTCCTCTTTTTCAGGAGTCTCGCAATTGCCTTCTTTGCCGTCATCATCATCATCATCTTCACTGAAGAAGAAGGTTCCTGGCTCTGGTTCGCAGATCAATTTGTATGATCCCAGCCACCTGATTCCAACAAGACAATTACAGGTTAGCCTGAGCTAACGTGTTAGCTTTCTGGTCTAGAGGGGGCGGGTCGCGGCTGAGATTTGCGCACGCCCTGATTGGATCTCATCGATCTGTCCGTCACCCCCGGCCCCTCCTCTCCCCCCTAGTGCAGCGCTACGTCACATCATTTGGAGCGACGCCCACCCGGAAGGGTTGACTCCCACTTTTAGACCAGAGCGGCCAATGCGTTCCTCCAGGCTTTACATTTTTGCACCAACAAAAATGAAAGCCTGGTACCGAGGCTAATTACAGGTCAACTCCTCACATTTTACTGTGAAAAACTGACATGGTACCGAGGCTAATTACTAGAGTTATTAAAACTGACATGCTCCATAGAGGTATAAACTAGAGGGCAGACTGCCCCGCTCCCAGAAATTAATTTCTAAGGTGAACAAGCACCTGGAAGAATGCTCTGCTTCCGCATTGTTCTCACCTGAATCAATTCATGAACGAGTGCTCTGTGTTAACCCATTCTGAACGGGCACCCATTTTGGTGTTAGCATCATGTTATGCTTTAGCTATTTAAAAATAGCAGACCTACAAGCTCATAGCGCGCCACCGAGTGGCGCGATACGAGCTTGTAGGTCTGCTATTTTTTGAAAAATCGAAGAACTACTGACATTTTTAGAATCTGATCTCAGGTCAGAATGGGTTCATCAGACCAGTGTGTGTCCGGCGGAAACCTCGTATGAATCTGATCTCAGGTCAGAATGGGTTCATCAGACCAGTGTGTGTCCATTGGAAACCTCGTATGAATCTGATCTCAGGTCAGAATGGGTTAAACCCCGGCTGAACGCTCTTTGCTCGTGCGTGTACTTTGCCAGTAGGGTAAGGAAGTTCGGTTTGATTTGATTTGATTTGATTTGATTTGATTTGATTTGATTTGATTTGATTTGATGAATGGATGGAACTGCATGCAGCCACTGTTTACCATGTGCCTCCATAGACACGTTTGAGCTGACAACAGTAAGTACAGTAAGAACATTGAACAACCCATGAACTTTGTTCACTTTCCTGAACACTTGAAACTGAAAAAACTGAAACTGTAAAATCACTCCATTATCACACGTGGTTCTGCCATAAAACAAACATGATTGTATCAAATGAAGACTTTGATCTTCCTTGGATTCTTTCTCAAGTGGAAAAGAGTATTTTGTCTAACACATACTTTACATATTTAAATGTAACAGTATTTTATACTGTAGGCCACTTAAGCGTTTTTTTTTTTTCTTAAGATATTTTTTTGCGGCTTACGCCTTTTATTGATTTTTTAAGGGACAGATAGTAGGCTGACAGGAAACGGGAGAGAGATGGGGGGATGACATGCGGTAAAGGCCGTGTCGGGTCCGGGAGTCGAACCCGCGGCACACCGCGACTGGATCACCAGTCCGGTGCCCAGACCGTTACGCTACGGCCTGGGCCATAAGCGTTTTTTTAAACGTGTTGATGAACTGGACTGTACAGTATGTTCATGTTAGCCATGTGAGAGGACAGAGATAGTAGAAGTAGAAATGAAGATGCAGACTGTGATTGTGGATCGTATTCCATTCATAGTCAGGAATGAGAGGAAGAATGAACTGGAATCTTTTAGGAATGCCTCTCCTTTCATCTGTATGCCTAAAAGCTACATTCTTGGATCTCACAACTAGACGACGGCATTGGAATGTATAGGTATAGCAATTAACCTGAGGATGTAGAGAGAGTCAGAATGGATTCTTACAGAAAGAGACAGCTGCTGTAGTACAGGAATGATGATAATGAAGATGGGACCGAATTACTGGAAGAACCAGTCCACATACCAGCATCTCCCCCTCCAATGGTACACCACCCCAACTAAATAATGGAGAACCTGCGCACATTCCAGCACCTCTTCCAGTACCCTAGTGTGTGTGTGTGTGTGTGTGTGTGTGTGTGTGTGTGTGTGTGTGTGTGTGTGTGTGTGTGTGTGTGTGTGTATGTGCGTGCTTGCGTGTATTTTTAGACATTTTAGTATTTCAAAGTGCCAATGATGTCATATACACTGGTCTCACTTCCTTCCTGGACTAAATGCTTTTGCGCACAGCACAAAACGCATTATGGTCATTGTAGGAATTCAGCAATCCAGTCAAACCCTATTATTGTCTGGCCATATATATAGGCTGCAAATTTCTACTGTTATCATACTACAAACACTATTAACATTGAGTGACTGCAGTTTCTTCCAGAGGTGAAATGTCCCTTTAACCCATTCTGAACGGGCACCCATTTTGGTGTCAGCATCATGTTATGCTTTAGCTATTGAAAAATAGCAGATCTACAAGCTCGTAGGGCGCCACCGAGTGGCGCGCTACGAGCTTGTAGGTCTGCTATTTTTTTTTAAATCGAAGAACGACTGACATTTTTAGAATCTGATCTCAGGTCAGAATGGGTTAATCAGACCAGTGTGTGTCCCAGTGGAAACCTGGTATGAATCTGATCTCAGGTCAGAATGGGTTAACAGAACATCTCCTTTAGGTGAAGCCGGCCGTGGAGCAACGCACGCCGCCCCATCGTCACATTCTCCCACCGCCTCCAGTGGCCTCCAGCCTGAGCTTGACAGGCTCTGGCGTCAACATGGCAGCTGTACTGACTCATCACTAGGTAGACACGACGCGGGCAAAGCTCCTGGTAGTTGGTTGTCTGCCATGCCAGGCGGGGGGGCATGCAGGCTGCAGCATGACTGTTCATTTCCACTGCTCGGCCTGACATGGAAGTCCCACCGCAACACTGCAATTTGTGTAATAAAGGCAACGGCACGCCGCGGCGCTCCGAGAGATGGGAAAGGGCAACGGGAACGATGAGGGCCGAGCTCTTGCCCCATTAGACGGAGGTTGGGAAGTATGTTAACCCATTCTGACCTGAGATCAGATTCATACGAGGTTTCCACATGGACACACACTGGTCTGATGAACCCATTCTGACCTGAGATCAGATTCTAGAAATGTCAGTCGCTCTTCGATTTTTCAAAAATAGCAGACCTACAAGCTCGTATCGCGCCACTCGGTGGCGCGATATGAGCTTGTAGATCTGCTATTTTTCAATAGCTAAAGCATAACATGATGCCGACACCAAAATGGATGCCCGGTCAGAATAGTTTAAACACCCTGGGAGAGCGGTGGGTTGCTTTTCACCTACAGTATAAACACCACAACGCTCCTCCCTTTTCCCCTGATGAGATGGATGTGCAATTTGAGCCAAAATAGAGGGCAATTTTGGTGCGGTTGTAGCCCAGGACTCCTGCAGGTTCTGGAAATATTCCTTTGTCTGTTTCACGCTGAGTCGCAGGGACAGGTCTGTATATTATAGTATGTGTATGTGTATGTGTATGTGTATGTGTATGTGTATGTGTATGTGTATGTGTATGTGTATGTGTATGTGTATGTGTATGTGTGTGTATATTATAGTACAGTATGTGCACAGCCTCCCAGCAGGGGCTCTAATGGCCTTGCTTTACAGTAACCACAGAGAGAGACACTGGGGTATAAAGCTACAATCCTGGACTCATTTGAATGACTAAAGCGCTATTCCAACCAATCTGCATGCTAGAGTACATGTATGTACAGTATGTTATATAATTTAGCACATCTGGTTGGTCCCTACTCTCCCATTTAGACGAAATGTCTAAATGGGGGTTGGGGGCCGGGGTAGGGGGGACATGTCCACACCAATTTAGCTATAGTTAGAATGAAGACGGCGTACATTTATTTATTATTTTGTATAAGCATGTGAATTAGTCACAGGTGTGTTTTGGACGTTATTCATTAATTAAATAAATCTCCCAAGATGGTGTATTTAAAGGAGAATTCCATGCTAGAAGGCTTTCTTTACCTTTATGTGTAGTTGTTACGTCCCCACCAAAGAGGTCCAGGTGTTATTTTGTACAAAAGCGCATTAATGCGCTTTTACACCATAAGCCCTCAATGAATTGAATTGCATTGAATTGAATTGAATGGGACTATGGGGGTGTTGTGCTAATTCGCTTATTTTCATCACTCAAAAATCATTGTTTTTGTATATATCCTCTCTTCATAATGTAAATAGTATCCCAAGCGGCACACTTTAGTACTTATTTCGATGGAAATAAGCTAATTAGCACAAAAACCCAACCCCCATTGAGGGCTTATATTATAGGGGAAATAGCCAATAATACACATTTGCAAAAAAATAACACCTGGACCTCTTTGGTATAGGGACGTAACAACTATACAAATAAAGGTAAGAAAGCCTTCTAGCATGGAATTCTCCTTTAAGCTGTAGGTGCTTTTGCTATTATATTTAGAATTTTAGACGACGCATTTGGTGTAGAGTAGACACAAACTATTTTCCTGCTGTGGAGAGAGTAAAAGTGCAGGACCAGCAGTATTAGTAATGTGTTGTGAAATACATTCATGTCATCTTTTCACATCAACTAAATAATCACATTTTTCTTTATTTATCCCATTCTGAACGGGGAACCCCTTTTGGTGTCGGCATCATGTTATGCTTTAGCTATTGAAAAATAGCAGATCTACAAGCTCATAGCGCGCCACCGAGTGGCGCGCTACGAGCTTGTAGGTCTGCTATTTTTGAAAAAAATCGAAGAACGACTGACATTTTTAGAATCTGATCTCGGGTCAGAATGGGTTAATCAGACCAGTGTGTTGTCCAGTGGAAACCTCGTATGAATCTGATCTCAGGTCAGAATGGGTTAATCAGACCAGTGTGTGTCCAGTGGAAACCTCGTATGAATCTGATTCCAGGTCAGAACGGGTTAAACAACCAAATTGACAAATCTTGACAAAGATGCATGTCCCAGTGGATTGTGTTGCCAAACCGGGTTAGCTGCATCATGTGACATATTATGGGATGAAAATGACGGCTGTAACAGTCTGTGGATAGTTGTTGCAATTAAGCTATTACTGTCTGTCTGCAGAGAGGGAAAATGGACATAATCTTACGGATTGCTTTCTAAACAGTGTAGGGTAATTTGTAAGGTACACGTGCACACACATGCACGCACATAGACACACGCGCGCATGCAAACACACACACATTAGACTTACATTCACACACACACACTCACACACACGCACACACACACGCACACACATAGACTCTCACACACACACACACACGCACACACACACACACACACACACACACACACACACACACACACACACACACACACACACACACACACACACACACACACGCATACACACACATACACACACACTTACATCACTTACATCTATTTCACAAATTGTTGGGTATGTCATGTATTTTACAACTTGGTTACAATGTTCAGTTCACATCCAGATATAAACTTTATTGTTGGGCCTTGATAAAAAGGACGTTAAGAACTCTCATTACTGTGGCCCAAAGTATAGAGGTTTTAAGGATGAATACTGTGTGCAGAAATGTGATCCAGCCTCTGCTATAATGGGCTTTCTCTGTGTACTTTTACAGCAAACAGAAAAGCTTCATATCTGTTTAAGTACAAGGCAAAGATGAGAATTGCTGCGACCTGACCATCGAGGGTTATTCAGCCTACCCAGAGCAATATAACCCAAAGAGAAAAGAAAAGAAAATCCCATCTCATTACTGATAGACTTTTGGGAGATACGGCCGGAACCAATTAAAAAAACATCGTCTGTGTATAAGGTCAAACCTACTGTCAATCATACAAAAAAATATCTGTCTATAACCCCGGCCTAAAAGATACAACATACAGTAGCTACTACTGACTGAATTATGCAAGAGGGTGGTTTGCAGTTTGCACTTTATTTATCGGTTGTTATCTGGATCTTGTATGACTGTATTTGTATGTTGTATGAATAGCCCGATTTGGGACATGCAAATAAACTTTACCTTGACCTTAACCTTAACCTTCACTGTAGCTCTACAGCTGCTGTTTGCGAGGTAAATGCATACAGTAATTATGACAACACTAAAGTTTCCCCATTATGCAAGTAAATAGAAATTGATATACAGTATATTGTCACTTTATAAATAGGTGTACATATTAACCCCTGGCCTACCGTTCCTGGAAAAAAACGGATTATTGCTAAAAATACAAACCTCCCGTTCACGGAATTAACGGAATGTCAATCAATGTCAGTTATCGGGGGTTCAATGGAGCAAAAATTAGCATTTTTTCGCTAATATCACTAATGTTGGATGTAATTTACCAGAAAACGGCCGAAATCTGCGTGATCGTGCGCTATCGTGCACGCGCGCCGTCTCTATGTGCGTCGCTGTAAAAAAATTGATATTTTGCGATGTTTTGGGGTTGATTTGAGGTTAATTTGACTTAGATATGAAAAATATAGCATTAGCTTAGCAATCCGGACCAGCCAAGCTAGTGACTATAGGGTCAAAATACTACCGGATGTTGTTGATCGTTGAACCGGAAGTGACTTAGGAAGATTCGTCTATTTTGGCCAAAATCAGCATAATGGTGCGTTCCCGCCATCTGGTGCCAATTCGAGAGAATACACTAGCAATGAAAAAAATAAAAAAAAACATCTGTTCAAACCACCAGATCTTTCTATTAATGTTAAAACGATGAATTAGGCCCAGGCCGTGGCGTAACGGTCTGGGCACCGGACTGGTAATCCAGTCGCAGTGTGCCGCGGGTTCGACTCCTGAGCCCGACACGGCCTTTACTGCATGTCATCCCCCCATCTCTCTCCCGTTTCCTGTCAGCCTACTGTCTGTCCCTTCAAAAATCAATAAAAGGCGTAAGCCGCAAAAAAATATCTTAAAAAAACAAACAAAAAAACGATGAATTAAAAATATGCCAATTTGTTACCCAAACAAAAAAATTGGGATTGGTAGTCCAAGGATTAAAGAGGTTATTTCAATGGCCGAACGCTCATGTGCACACATGTGCGTACGTAGAGCCCCACAACTAACACATCCACAGCTCATCCCTGGGAGCTACTGTATACACAACACACTGATAATGAAGCTAATATTGTTATTGTATCTTGTGCCCGATATCCGCTGAGGGAAGTTGTTTTGCAAAAGTTCTGAATGCCACGCCTCGCCTCGCCGAGCTCACTCGCTGAAGGAGCTGAAGCCACGGTTCACTATGTACCGAGAAGAGAGAAGGATACGCTATCTCTGTGTTGTTCTGATTCACAGCTGGCCAGCGGCCAACAGAAGCACTGACCTAACTTCAGAACGGAGATCCACTTCATGTGACTCATCTGCATTCTGCACAGTGGTGGGAGAAGTACTCACTTTAACCCATTCTGACCTGAGATCAGATTCATACGAGGTTTCCACTGGACACACACTGGTCTGATGAACCCATTCTGACCTGAGATCAGATTCATACGAGGTTTCCACTGGACACACACTGGTCTGATCAACCCATTCTGACCTGAGATCAGATTCTAAAAAATGTCAGTCGCTCTTCGATTTTTCAAAAATAGCAGACCTACAAGCTCGTAGTGCGCCACTCGGTGGCGCGCTATGAGCTTGTAGATCTGCTATTTTTAAATAGCTAAAGCATAACATGATGCTATAACACCAAAATGGGTTCCCGTTCAGAATGGGTTAACTAAAAGTAACAAAGTAGCAAAAAGGCAACTAAAACAAAAAAGAGTGCATAATTACAAACATTACCAAGGGGTTACTGTACATACGAGAAAGAAAAACAACAGTAAAAAAGGCCAAGTATTTGAGTAATAACCTAAAATACAAGATACAAAAATGCAAGACGCTCAAGAAAACTAATAAAACCTATATTTTACTTGAGTAAAGGTACAAAAGTATTGGAATAAAAACATACGCATAGTACCAAAGTAGCCTAAGTACAAATTCTCGCAGATCTTTAAACTAAACTCACAGATGCATTGATTTAGATCAGCTATACTGAATAGATGAAGTGGGGTGTAGTGGATGGAAGTATATACATTATCGAAGAACGGACAAACTCAAGTATACTAATGAAAAGCACCTCAAAATTGTACTTATTGTATCGTACTCGAGTAAATGTAATTGTTTTTCTTTCCACCACTGATCCTGTCGGCTATAGTTCTCTTGTTGTCTCCTATATGCCGGGGCTGAGATTATAGGCACGGGTCCAAAGCCTGGATGGATGGCGCTGAAGCTGGCAGAGCAAATGTAATATTGACTTTGTAATTTACATGGCGGAGCTCCGTGCCAACCTCCGTCGCATGCTGAACACCAATAAATAAGTAGAGATGTCGACAAACAAAACACAATCCAGGGCCAATCAAGCACACTGATTAAGAGACGAGGCGTGAACAGAACAGTCACATCCCTGGAGGCCGGCCTCTGCACAAATGTACCATGATCGTGTGAGTGGTGTGTGCGTGGTGTGTGAGTGGTGTGTGAGTGGTGTGTGAGTGGTGTGTGCGTGTGCATGCATGCGTGTGTAAACTGAGAGAAAGAGTGAGAGAGAGAAATAATAAAGCGAGGGGAACGGTGGCACAGTTGGTAGTGCTGTCGCCTCACAGCTAGAAGGTCCTGGGTTCGATTCCCGCTCGGGGCGCTGTGGGTGCTGGCGGCGTGTTTCCTCCTCCGCGTCATCAGTGCCCATACCCGAAGGCAGGGTTGGCGAAAGGGCCTTTCTGTGTGGAGTTTGCATGTTCTCCCCGTGTCCCCTAGGGTAGGTACCCTCACAAAAACATGCAGTAATCCTGGTCTCTAAACTGCCACCCCCTGGCCAGCCGGGGCGCCTGATGGAGGGGAAAGGAACTGGTTGGAATAACGTGTTCCTTCCACGCGCTACGTCCGGCCGGGGAAACTCCCCCCTGTCAGGTGTAAAGGAGCAACTTGGACACTCAAGCATGAAGGAAGCATGAGTTAAGTCCTTTGCTCTCCCCAGGTTGGCGGAGGGTGTGTAGAGCCCAGGATCACATTAGATGATTGACACAGGGGTGAAAAATGGGTTACAAAATCGTGGGATAAAAAATATATAAAAAAAAAAAAGAAATAATAAAGCGCGAAAGAGAAATACAGTGAAAGAGAGATTTGTGTGCGCACATGTTTACTGTACATGTGTGCATGCGTGAGAGAGTGAGAGAGAGAAGGAGAAAACACTTTTTGCGTGAGGGCATAACTGTTTACTGTTTGTGTATGTATGTGTGGTATGTATGTGTGGGAAAAGTGGCCTAATGGCTAACATTTTGTGCTTGCCAGCAGTGTGTAGTCGCGTGTGCGCTGCCTTGCACATGGATGCAAATTGTTTGCCATCAGCATAATCATCATGTGCTTCTTATGTAACGGTGCAATATCCCATGCGCCCATGGTTGTTTTTTTATGTTGCAGCATAATATGTAACATATTAACCCATTCTGACCGGGCACCCATTTTGGTGTTAGCATCATGTTATGCTTTATCTATTGAAAAATAGCAGATCTACAAGCTCATATCGCGCCACGGAGTGGCGCGATACGAGCTTGTAGGTCTGCTATTTTTGAAAAAAATCGAAGAACGACTGACATTTTTAGAATCTGATCTCAGGTCAGAATGGGTTAAAAGCTTTAACCTTTGTTCAGACTGGCAGCTGTCAGCCAAGATTCAGTTTAACCATCACTAGAGGCATCCTGTACTTAACACCCATATTACATTGTTTTGTTTTGCTTAATTTTCTCTAGGCACTTTGAAGAGATATCGCATGATATCGGCCACCCAAACTCAGTGGTGGAAAGTAACTAAGTACGGTTAGACGTAGGTGACTATTTTGACATGCTTTTTACTTTACCAGTTTTCAATGTTTTACATTTTAAACGTTTATTGAGTCGACCTATTTCCATGTTTGATACTACTTTGATACTAATGTTTTACTCCACTATAATTACTTGAAAGCTTTAGTTAGTTACTAGTAACTTAAAGGTATATTCAGTGATTTCACTCAAAAAACCTTAGGTTTCATTTTTGGCTGTGGGACCCAGCCTTTCGTCCAATCAGGATAGAGAGTCAAAAACGAAACCTAAGGTTTTTTGACCCCCAGGGGTTAACTGGGGACAGGGAGGAACTCCTTATATGGCCAGCACACTCTATAGTAGGGAGGATTATCACAACAAAACAAAAAAATAAGTGATATTTGAATTAAGTGAAATCACTGAATATACCTTTAAAAAAAAGAGAGGGGAAAAAGTACTTCACTGATAGTGTGCACTTGTTTTGAGATAATGGATGTCAGCTGAAAAAGGTGGCGCTGTAATTGGGATGAGTGGAGCAGATTGCAGATGAGGAGGAGCGCTTGATTGGCATGCCAGGGATGAAGAGTGGCACCTCAGTCAATGTAACCCCCGCCCACACCTTCGGCATGATGCCAATCAGATGGAGATGGTCACATGTCCCTGTCACTTCTCCCTGTCAATTCACCATGTGCCAACAGTACAAACACTAACATACAAACTAAATGCTGCAGAAGCAGAGATGGTGGAAGAATAAGTACACTTTATTTTGTTTTGGTTTTTTTGTCTGCAGTAAAAGTAGCAATACCACTAGAAATACTTTGTAAAAGTATACAAGTAAAAGTCTTGTAGTCAAAATGCAAATGAACACTGTCGACTACAATGTCAAACTGGCAAGATAACACTGGCAACAGGGGGAATGCACACAAGATAACACTGGGAACAGGGGGAACGCACACAGGGAAACTGGTAACATGGGTGAACACAATAGGTACTTAACACTGGGATAGGTTAAAAAGAAAAAATGGGACAGGTGAACACCATTAATGCTAATATCAGGACTGGCGAGACATGACATGTTAACAGTAACTAAGGAAAATAGGATTCACTATGACGTCACTACAAAATAAAGATGCATACACAACTGTGTAGTGTTTAGCCCATTCTGACCGGGCACCCATTTTGGTTTCAGCATCATGTTATGCTTTAGCTATTTAAAAATAGCATATCTACAAGCTCATATCGCGCCACCGAGTGGCGCGATACGAGCTTGTAGGTCTGCTATTTTTGAAAAATCGAAGAGCGACTGACATTTTTAGAATCTGATCTCAGGTCAGAATGGGTTCATCAGACCAGTGTGTGTCCGGCGGAAACCTCGTATGAATCTGATCTCAGGTCAGAATGGGTTAGGAGACCTTTAGGAGGGCCCGGAAGCAGGTTGGAGTCAATCAATTCCGATGGGAGAGTGAACGTGAACACAGGTTCTGACCCATTCTTTAGCCCTATGGTCACTGAACTATAACATTAGACTCAATCACCACAAGCAACTCAAGTTACCCAACATTCTGACACTAAAAATTAGCTTTTTTAGACAAATTAGGAGAAAATCAACTTTGTTTTCAGCCTTTTTCTGTACCGGCAACACATTCTCAAAAGAATATAGGACGTTTGTGAGATCTGAAGTCAGACTATATACTACATACATAGTCTGGATTTACGGTGGTGAGGTGACCACCGAACTACAACATGACGTCACTGAGGTGACCACCGAACTACAACATGACGTCACTGAGGTGACCACCGAACTACAACATGACGTCACTGAGGTGACCACCGAACTACAACATGACGTCACTGAGGTGACCACCGAACTACAACATGACGTCACGAGCCGCGGTGAAGAGCAAACCACCGCCACCGCCCCAGCCCTTCTCTCTGTTTTTACTCACCACCGCTCAACGTTATTTCAGCTCCGGTGGTCAGCTCACCACCGGAGCGGTGGTCACCTCACCACCGAAAATCCAGACTATGAATGAGCCTTTATAGGAGACTATTAAATAGTCTCCTAAAGGCTCATTCATAGCCACACACATGGCATACACATTTTGTATGCCATGTGTGTGGCGTTTTGTCTCTAGTGGCGAAAAATGGGTTGGCCTATATTCCTAAATAACTAACTAACAGACTATAAAGTAAAACACTATAACTAAAAAAAACAAGGGAGACCATGGATCGTGACACAAAATGTGTCAAACCTTTTAATAGTATAAAGATCTTCAAGCTCACAATGTGTTACGATGTAACATGTTGAGAGCTTGGAGATTGGTTCTTTTTGAATAGCTGTAAATATAGGGCTTAATCTTTTTTGTATTATTAATCAAAATCTGCAGTGACTAAAAATGTCAAATAAAGTATCAACCAATGGAAATACTCAAATTAACTGAATGAATGTACCTCTACTTGACTAAATGTACTTTGCACCACTGTGCTGAATAACTGTGTGATGACACAATCACAACACAGTAGTCTGTTTTTACCCTCTCCAAGGGGATTCTGTCACGATATCAGTCTGTTGTACACTTTTATTATGTAGTGTTGCCCTAGTGTTTCCTGTTCTGCCTATAGTTGTGTTTGCCTGTCTTGTCTCACCTTCCTGTGATTACTAGTTTTCTCCACCTGTGTCCTGTTAGTCTCCCAGCCAATCCCAGTGTTGATTGTTTGTTCTGTTCACCTGTGTTTTGTGATCCCTGTGTCTACTTAAACCCTCAGTCCCTTATTGTTCCCTGCTTGATTATAGATGTTGTTACAGTGTTCAGTCCTAGTTATGTTCTTGTAGTGTTCTTTGTATTCTCCTGCGTTCTCTTGTGTTTTGGAGAATAAATCACCTACATTTGACCTGCTCTGCTCCTGCTCTGTTTCTGCAATTGGGTTCTACATATCCTGAGTCGCACCGTGACAGATTCAACCGTTTGCGTAGTATGGATCTGGAAATAAAAAGTGCTATCATGGCGGTGTGGTTCTGCCGTTAACAGGTGTGGCATGAATTCATATAACACATCTAATAATAAACTTGCTTACTGTATGTAGCTCTTTTCCCTAAAACATGGTTGATAAAGCGGCTCACACGAAAAATATACGGCCACCACCACAGCAATAAACAACAATATGGACTGAAACGATGACAGTTATAAACAGTGTTGGGTAGTTATGATTATGAATAAACTAAAGACAGAAAGAAAAATGCGGTGGGGATTTATTCAACCTCATAAACCTTTGGAGTCTCATATGGCACTGGTGCAGAAACAGCCATTGTGTATTTTAACCCATTAAGGCCTGAGGCCGATTCTACAAGTGTCTTCTAAATCATCATTTTGTGCCAAGGACCCCCAAAATGTTATGTATTTGGCCGCGGACCTTCATCTGAAAATATTTTGTGGGCCAGGCACCCAGAGAAGATATATATATATTTTTTAAGTAAATTTTATTCAAAGAGTTAGATCATGTGCAGTTTTCACAGAAAGAGAATACGACTCTTCGTTTTTTGAAGAGAAGATTTGTATAAAGAAATCACACCTGTGTGAAGTGAGTGCATGGTGCAACTCTGTGTGGGGCCATGCTGGAACCTCCCATCCAGCCACACACATCGCTCCGTAAGGGAGTGGTGCAACCGCTCAACAATGTGACATTATCAAAACACTTTCGAGATGTAAAGCTGCTTGCTGCTGTAATGTTAATATATAGACCTATGTCTTCTATTGTGTTCTGAAGGACGAGCTGCTGTACTGCCTGTTATATTTTGTATTGTATTCTCGGGCCGCTGTGCTGCGCTGCGTTGCGCTTGTGTGCCAATTATGCCCCCTCTCCTGTCGTGTTCTCTTTTCTGGTCTGTAATATTTTAATATTAATTGTTTTCTTTTTTTGATAATCAGCACTTTGCCATATAGATCATACATACACTGTGCCATATTGGAGAGGCCACTGTGTGTGTGCGCAGTGCTTTGTTTGACATGCTCCGTATTTGAGCGCACAAATCGAATGTCGTGATATTATTTATCATTATCGAGGGCCTAATATCGCCACAGATATCGTATTGTGAGATACCCATATCTTCCCACCCCTAGTGGACAGTATACACTGGTGCATTCTTTCATAAATGAACACCCCGACTTGATCAGTCAGAAGAATGGATTAACATGCATCATGCTCCATAGACCCCCAAGTAACACACTGTTATATTGCTGGTTATCTGTTGGCTGTTTTGCTCCTGTCTGTTTTTTGGATGTGATGTGGTTTGTGTTCGCTGTGTGTATTGAGCCATGCTGTAATCCAAATTTCCCTTGTGGGGAAACAAAAAAGATCTGATCTGAACAAAACATTAGTATGCCAGTACTTATTGTTTGTGTATTTCTACTATTCTAGTAGGCTATACATATCGGATGTAATGTACTCTTGGTCTCTTGTGCACAGAATAAAGCATATCTGACAGTACCTAAAGTACCATTTATTTAACACGTTACAGCACTTCCGTGTTCAACCATGGTGGTTTTAAATGTGCTTCACAAATAAAGTCTGATTTAACGTGTCATTACTCTTTGTTTACAGGTATACGGAGGAGTAAAGAGCGTTATGCCCCGAGGCGTCACATTCTGTCCACATGGTGTGAAATTGGACCTCCCAACTCGTCACTGACTGACACTTTAAGAAGGTGTGGGAAGCAGGGGGGCAGTCAGACAGATATTTTGTGAAGCCTGAAACTCCTGAAAGTTCATATAATGGCCTGTTGTGGCGCTGTCACTGGACCCAGAAAAACCCATAGCCCCATAGAAGCCCAACTTCACCTAGACTGTATTACCTTAATAAACATGGTCATGAATACTTTCTGCTTCCAGTCACTAGTTTAAAGTCTCATTTCTAATGTCATAATATTCTTTTTGGAAAATTATGGTCCCATTTATAAAATAAATGACCATAAAGTTGCGTATGTTCTGAGGGGCGTGGCTACCGTTACAGTCTAAGGGCCGATTCATACTCCTATTTTACCGCTGTTTCGGCGCTGTAGTGCCGAAATGATTTCGGCTCGTCAGAAATTTTCAGTAGCACCGAAGAGCCGACTTTAGGACGGTACCCGCCCCTCCCCCCCCACCCCCCCGAACCTCAAATGATGTCAAATTGTAGGCTCTACAGCGCCGAACCGACTTTTATTCGGCTCTAAAATAGGAGTATGAATCGGCCCTTAGATCGGGAGTCCCCACCCACTCGAGTCAAAATAAAAACCAACGGAGAAGAAGGGGGGAAGTCCCGTCTCGTTGTCTGGGCCAGCCAATGGGCCAGCTGGGCCCAAACGGATCCAGCCAATGGCCAGCTGGGCCCAAACGGATCTAGAAAGATGGCGACTTACAGTGCAGGAATAACAGGCTTCATTTTACGTCCATGTTAGACCCGGGGAACGCTTTGTCCATATTTTTTACAGTCTATGGTGGGAAGGCTACATTTTAAAGTCTGGGACTTTTACTTGTAACGGATTATTTCTATATTGCATGCAGTAGGCTATTGATACTTTTACTTGAGTAAATATATATAATATATAATATTTGAGTACTTTTTCCACCGCAACAAAAAATTGTTGTAAAACCATGTGACACGACGGAACCGACAGAAATTAAACATTAGAGAAGAGCTCCTGACTATAACTAATACCTGTACTATTGATTGATTGATTGAAATATTTATTAACAGTTTGCAGAATTTACAGTACATTTCAAGCACAAACTCAATACAAAGACTGTTAACTGTGAGTGGACGACCCAATTAAGCATTACACTTGTTTACAACAGGGTCCACCTTGTTCAATTCATCAAACTACACAGGGTGTATTGGAACACACTGGTTCTCATTTCCTGAAGAGTAACCGTTTTGAACAGACAAGATTCCCACTCGACAGTACAGGGTATATGAGATGATGGGGCTGTGTGTGTGTGTGTGTGTGTGTGTGTGTGTGTGTGTGTGTGTGTGTGTGTGTGTGTGTGTGTGTGTGTGTGTGCGTGTGTGTGTGTGTGCGTGTGCGTGCGTGTGTGTGTGTGTGCACATGTGTGTCCTTTCCCTCCAGCATCAACATCACACTCTTGTAGTTGCTCTATATTTCATAAAGGACATGGACATGGTAACTCCTCCATCCCAGACCCACTTTGTGTGTGTGTGTGTGTGTGTGTGTGTGTGTGTGTGTGTGTGTGTGTGTGTGTGTGTGTGTGTGTGTGTGTGTGTGTGTGTGGACATGGACATGGTAACTCCTCCATCCCAGACCCACTTTGTGTGTTCTTCTTGTTCATGAGTTATTTACCAACAGTGTCAGGTTTCTTCAAGCTCTTCTCTATAGCCTGCAGCAGCGCCATCACTAGCGCTCATCATGTGCACGAGCCGAGCGCACAGTCACGCATATACGCACACGCACGCATACTGTATACGCACGCACGCACACACACACACACACACACAGACCACATGAACACATGCTCTCCTCTTAACCCATTCTGAACGGGCACCCATTTTGGTGTTGGCATCATGTTATGCTTTAGCTATTGAAAAATAGCAGATCTACAAGCTCATATCGCGCCACCGAGTGGCGCGATACGAGCTTGTAGGTCTGCCATTTTTGAAAAATCGAAGAACGACTGACATTTTTAGAATCTGATCTCAGGTCAGAATGGGTTCATCAGACCAGTGTGTGTCCAGTGGAAAACCTCGTATGAATCTGATCTCAGGTCAGAATGGGTTAAAGTCGCAAGAATAGAACGTGCGTTTACTTATTCATGTTTGAAGGCTCACTTATTTATTCCTTCTGATGCTGCATAATGCCAATTCCAGAGGAAGAGATGTGACATTATATGCTTCAAGGACGCCCTATTTCTTTCTGCCATTCAGAGAGGCTCTGTGGGGGCTTGGCAGATAGATGTGGGCTAGGACATAAACCCTATCTCTGTACCGCAAATACTTTTCTCTATCGTCAGCTCCGGCAGGAATTGAACCACTAACCCTGCCAGCAGTGTTGGTGCCTTGCTCATCATAACAGAATTTAAATGAGCCGCTTAAACCATATAGTTCAACAGACTGGGGTGAACATTCAGCAAAAGTATAGCCGATCTGTAAGCTCACAGCTTGTAGATAAAGAATTTTTGGTAAAGATATTTGTGTGGAGAAAAAAACCACAAACACAAACATAAATGCATACATACAAATTCAAATGAGAATAATAAAATAAAAAACATCTTGTTTGAAATTAGCAAACCTGCCTACCGATGATGTCCCTCGTAGGCAGGTTTCGGAGCTATCCACAGCCCTCCTTTGAGACACCGAGCAATGGTGAGCATTTGTTGAGTTACTATGGGCATTTGTGAGGGCCAATTACAAATGGTCCTTTAAAGGTTTTATGACATTAATTTTAATTTATTTTTATTTTTATTTTTTATTTTAGGTTTTATGACCTCAATTACACCCAAAAAACCTGAACTTTGAACATTCAGTGGATTTTCTGTGGTCTGAAGTTTTCTTTGGGGTTTTTTGGGCCTTTTGAGCTACAATGAAAACAGGCAACACAGTGAAACAGTGACATCTGCTGGCAAATCCCATTGACATATATGGGATTTTCAGTAAGTGATGTCACTTACTGCCGGCAAATCAGAGCACCTGTTTGAGCCAGAAAACCCCAGATCACAGAAAATCTACTGAATGTTAAAAGTTCATGTTTTTTGGGTGCAATTGAGATTAGAAAACCTAAAAAAAACAAGAACAATTCCAAAACCTTTTTTTTTATGTCACAATCCCTTTAAAGGTCTGGTGACATTAATCTTTTTTTAACTTTTCTTTTGTTTTATTTTTTGAGGTTTTCTGAGTTCAATTGCACCCACAAAACCTGAACTTTTAACTGTCAGTAGATTCTCTGTGGTCTGGGGTTTTAACTGTCAGTAGATTCTCTGTGGTCTGGGGTTTTCTGGCTCAAACAAGTGGTCGGATTTGCCTGTGGACTGTGATGTAACAGTCCACAAATCCCATATACTGTATGACATAACAATTTGCCAGCATATGTCGCTGTTGAGGGATTTTGCCTGTTTTCATTTCAGCTCAAAGGGCTTCATAACACAGAGAAAACCCCAGACCACAGAAAATACACTGATTGTTCAAAGTTCCGGTTGTGTGGGTGTAATTGAGGTCATAAAACCTTAAAGAAAAACAAAAAAATAAAAATGAATGAAAATGAATGTCATGAAACCTTTAACCAATTCTGAACGGGAACCCATTTTGGTGTTAGCATCATGTCATGCTTTAGCTATTGAAAAATAGCAGATCTACAAGCTCATATCGCGCCACTCGGTGGCGCGATATGAGCTTGTAGATCTGCTATTTTTGAAAAATCGAAGAACGACTGACATTTTTTAGAATCTGATCTCAGGTCAGAATGGGTTAATCAGACCAGTGTGTGTCCAGTGGAAACCTCCTATGAATCTGATCTCAGGTCAGAATGCGTTAAAGTAGAGTATAATGTACGACATTACTACTACTATATATATACTTTAGTTACTTAGCCGTTTCCACCAATGGGTTAATAATGCATTATGCATTGCTATGTACTGTATAGGCCTATTTGCATAACATTAATTTTGCTGACATTGACGATGGGATTCTTCTTTCACGTGTCAAAGTCAACATCCGGGAACTTGATGCCAAGTTATTGCTATTCATCACCGGCAGCAGGGCGGGAAAATTATTCTGTTCAGCCTCACTTTTAGATTATAGATTTGCCACTGCGGAAAATCATTTCTTTTATGTCTCTTCCTTTAAACATTACTTCAATATCGCTTATGTACTGAGACTGTACTGTAGATAACAGGCATTCTTATAATTCTCCGCTTCCAAAAGGAACAAACAACTTGTGAGGGCTGTTAAAAAATAAAGTTTAAACCGAAACAATTATGTTTTACTTCAAGTCTTCTCTCTCTCTCTCTCTCTCTCTCTCTCTCTCTCTCTCTCTCTCTCTCTCTCTCTCTCTCTCTCTCTCTCTCTCTCTCTCTCTCTCTCTCTCTCTCTCTCTGTGTGTCTCCCTTTGATAGAACAGGCCCTCACCATAAATCAGCACCATGGACAGCTCTTCACCATAAATCAGCACCATGGACAGCTCTACACCATAAATCAGCACCATGGACAGCTCTTCATCATAAATCAGCACCATGGACAGCTCTACACCATAAATCAGCACCATGGACAGCTCTTCATCATAAATCAGCACCATGGACAGCTCTACACCATAAATCAGCACCATGGACAGCTCTACACCATAAATCAGCACCATGGACAGCTCTACACCATAAATCAGCACCATGGACAGCTCTACACCATAAATCAGCACCATGGACAGCTCTACACCATAAATCAGCACCATGGACAGCTCTACACCATAAATCAGCACCATGGACAGCTCTACACCATAAATCAGCACCATGGACAGCTCTACACCATAAATCAGCACCATGGACAGCTCTTCACCATAAATCAGCACCATGGACAGCTCTACACCATAAATCAGCACCATGGACAGCTCTACACCATAAATCAGCACCATGGACAGCTCTACACCATAAATCAGCACCATGGACAGCTCTACACCATAAATCAGCACCATGGACAGCTCTTCACCATAAATCAGCACCATGGACAGCTCTACACCATAAATCAGCACCATGGACAGCTCTACACCATAAATCAGCACCATGGACAGCTCTACACCATAAATCAGCACCATGGACAGCTCTTCACCATAAATCAGCACCATGGACAGCTCTTCACCATAAATCAGCACCATGGACAGCTCTTCACCATAAATCAGCACCATGGACAGCTCTACACCATAAATCAGCACCATGGACATCAGACAGACAGACAGACAGACAGACAGACAGACAGACAGACAGACAGACAGACAGACAGACAGACAGACAGACAGACAGGTTCACTGACATTGAATCTGTGACTGATCATGTGATCATGTGGACTGATTGAATGTTTTGTTATAAGTGAGAAGATGTGTATACTATATAGTCAATGTTAAGTATTTTGTCACTGCGTCTTCAAAGTCTAATCCCTTTTACATTTCTGTTGCTATAGATAGGAGATGTGGAAAAACCCAATCAGAAAAGGACCCAGACACAGATGATCCCGTTTAACCCATTCTGACCTGAGATCAGATTCATACGAAGGTTTTCCACTGGACACACACTGGTCTGATGAACCCATTCTGACCCGAGATCAGATTCTAAAAAATGTCAGTCGTTCTAAAAAATAACAGACCTACAAGCTCGTATCGCGCCACTCGGTGGCGCGATATGAGCTTGTAGATCTGCTATTTTTAAATAGCTAAAGCATAGCATGATGCCGACACCAAAATGGGTGCCCGTTCAGAATGGGTTAAGCGGATTTTAATGAACAGAAATTCAGTTCAATCTCGTATAGTCAGAGCAAAGCAGGTAATCCAAAATATCCACAATGGCAAACAATCCAAAATGATAAGCAGAAGGCAAGGTCGAGGGACGGGGGGGCACGCTTTGCACATTAAAATCCGGAGCGTTAATTTAAGTCCCAGAGTGTACAAGCGGGTACATTTTGGTTCCCTTTGTTACACTCTGACAGTTACAAACCCACGAGAATGCATTTGGTCCAAGTTCAACAACAGGCTACATTTAAAACGGAACAATTGAGATTGACCATATATATATATATATATATATATATATATATAGGTGCACTTTCCCATTGACAGCCCATTCATCCAAACAGAAAACAGAAAGGTGATAATTAATTAAGGGGGCGCGGTGGCACAGTTGGTAGTGCTGTCGCCTCACAGCTAGAAGGTCCTGGGTTTGATTCCCGCTCGGGACGCTGTGGGTGCTGGCGGCGTGTTTCCTCCTCCGCGTCATCAGTGCCCATACCCGGAGGCGGGGTTGGCGAAAGGGCCTTTCTGTGTGGAGTTTGCATGTTCTCCCCGTGTCCCCTAGGGTAGGTACCCTCACATGTTCTCCCCGTGTCCCCTAGGGTAGGTACCCTCACAAAAACATGCAGTAATCCTGGTCTCTAAACTGCCTCCCCCTGGCCAGCCGGGGCGCCTGATGGAGGGGAAAGGAACTGGTTGGAATAACGTGTTCCTTCCACGCGCTACGTCCAACCAGGGAAACTCCCCCCTGTCAGGTGTAAAGGAGCAACTTGGACACTCAGGCATGAAGGAAGCATGAGTTAAGTCCGTTGCTCTCCCCAGGTTGGCGGAGGGTGTGTAGAGCCCAGGATTACACTAGATGAAAAATGGGTTACAAAATCGTGGGATAAAAAATATATAAAAAAAAAAAAGAACATGTAGCAGACAACACAACACACACACGTACAGTAACGCTGGAAACACCACAACCTGGCAGACAGTGTATACAGTACTGTAGACGAGTGGTGCAGCCGCAGTGATGGAAATAACTAACTGCATTTACTTAAGTACTGTACTCAAGTACAGTTTTTTTTTTTACTACTTACACTACTACATTTTTATTATCGTTACAAAACGTACATTAACCACTTCTATTAACCACATTTTACATTTCAGCCATAAAAAAGGAAAAAAAAAGAAAAAGAAGGCAAAGTAGTTTAGGCATAAGGGGTTTCGCATGGACGGAAATAGAGCCCTTAGTATATTGCAATATTCATATTTTTACTTAAGTGCATAATGTGAGTACATTTCCAGAAGTGATTAGCCGAACCACTAATGAGCAGATGAGACGACACAGGTGTGATCAGAAAACAATCCGAGTGAAGAGGCAGGAATGGAGGCGTGCTACAGTCTGAGACGAACAGATGGTTTGGGCAGGGCCAAAACAAATCATAACAAACTGTTACATGTTCACGGAACACAGAGAAGGACATGGGAGACGGAAACGTACCATGCAGATTTGTTGTTTCTTCAAAGGTGTTTGCTTCTTCAAAAAAATCATACAGCCAGTATGTATCACTTGTATGCCTATATATGCATGCATTCTAGAGGCATATATTGGTCAAGTTAACCTACATATGATCCTATACAGAATCTGCCCCCGCAAGCCTGAGACCTTTTTATTTATGTATTAGGATATTTCTAGCATGCGCGATTGCGTTGCTCACTCTCGGCAGCCTTCTGCTCGCAGTGCAACGCGTTGTGAGCTTGTAGATCGGCTCTCCCCCATCTCCCCCCTGTGAGCTTGTAGATCGGCTCTCCCCCATCTCCCCCCTGTGAGCTTGTAGATCGGCTCTCCCCCATCTCCCCCCTGTGAGCTTGTAGATCGGCTCTCCCACATCTCCCCCTGCAAGCCAAATCGAGGGTTACTGCGGCCGTCGGCTACAGTATATAAAAAATCACACCAGTGTGAACCGAGTGGTGCAACTCCCGTCTATTGGTTCTCTGTATCGTTCCAATTTGTATCGTTCCAATTTCTTCTCTGTATCGTTCCAATTTCTTCTCTGTATCGTTTGCGTCCAGCAGGTGGCAGCCATGTCACATGCTTCTCTCGTTCCAATTTCACGCATGCGCACACCACTCGTGCTCACACAGGTACATCACAAACAGGTACACAGGTACACGGACATTGCATGCTGGATGTAGAAGTGGTTGCACCACTCAAAAATAGAAGACCACATTAGCCTACTGAATGGCATCAGCGTGTTTGAAAGTCGGCCAGTCATATCGTAGTTTTAAGACAGCTCACCTCCACTCCTCGCGCTTGGTCACAAACATGACGAACAGACAGACATAAGAAATTCAGTTCATGATGATCATCACTGCCTACTGTAACTCGCTGATCAGCATGTTGACAGAGACTCAGCCAATTAAAGTTTCACGTATAGGTATAATGCCTTGGCTGCAAGCACCTTTATCTGCCTCCATTTGCGTCATGGTATTTATTTATAATAATGTATATTGATCACATGTGGACGCCACACAGAATAGCCAACTCTTACCGTGATCAGGCTTGATGAGGAAACATACAACGTAGTTGGATCGGATGAAATATAGCCTTTCCTAGTCCAAAAACGAATTAATCCCACAAGAAAAAAAAGAAAGAAAAGATGGTCCTGTGGATTAAATATGTCCTGTGTCCATGCATGTCCATATGCTTTCCAAATCCGACAGTGCAATAGAGGCTTTTATCATTGCCGAGTTTTAATATAGCATTTGGTCGTGTGGTAACTGTACAAATTAACTTCTTTCTCATTATGTGAAAGTATTTAACAAAGAGTGAAGCAATGTGTGCCAATTGGCACGTTTAGTGTATAATTATATGCATATAACTCGCACAATGCCACTAGCAGGGATCCAACTTGTATGGAAATGATTTTGCAGACCATAGCTAACTAACAAACAAACAGCTGTCTGTGAGAGCTTAATTATGCTGTTTCCAAGGGCAACAGTCACAAATCAGATCTTCACTCTTTTTGGAGAGAGACATAATAAAGCCGTTTTAGCTGCTTGCTTGGCTCAGTGTCAAACCTCATCAGAATTAAAAGATTGTTGTGGATCAACATAACCAGATGGAAATCGTGAATATAACTTCTGTAGATCGGCTATATTTGGTGAAGAGATTTGGTGTAGAAGAAAACAAGCAGTCCAAGTAGTTCAAGTGGTCCAATTGGTGTACTGAAAACCAGTGATTCTCAACATTTTTGTGTCAAGGACGGACCACCAAAATGATATGCATTAAACCACGGACCAACCAATTGAAAATATTTGGTGGCAGGGACCCCATGAGAGGGCAGTAAGATTGGATGAAGTACAGAGTAAGTACATACTTCTACAATTATCTGTACTGTAGGTAGGGATATATGAATAATCATCATAGGGTTGTTCCACTGGATTACCTTCTAGTTGATTATAATTAAATTAATCACTTTCAACCTGGCATCCCCCCGGGAACTTTAACCCATTCTGACCCGACATCAGATTCATACGAGGTTTCCACTGGACACACACTGGTCTGATTAACCCATTCTGACCTGAGATCGGATTCTAAAAATGTCAGTCGTTCTTCGATTTTTTTCAAAAATAGCAGACCTACAAGCTCGTAGCGCGCCACTCGGTGGCGCGCTATGAGCTTGTAGATCTGCTATTTTTCAATAGCTAAAACATAACATGATGCCAACACCAAAATGGGTTCCCGTTCAGAATGGGTTAAGAAGTTTTATTTATTTATTTATTTATTGATTAGGCACTGGCCTACTTGGAATGATGCAAGTTGGAAATGAATGCCCAACTTAGTTATTATGTTTGTGTCTCTTTTATGCCCATATATGGAGTTCTTTGGCAGGCATGCCCAAATATGGAATCTATGCAGACGTCAGAATGATTATCAGAACAGGCCAGCTCCATATATGGACACTGGGGCAGGGGCCCTGTCTAGAGCACGGGCAGAGGCCTTTTGGGGTGTCTCTGGACAACCGTGTGTCCGACCGACTCAACACCAGGCACGGCACCCCCTGTGGTGGTGTGGAACGCGTGGGTCGAATCTGAAGTCGGTGGGGCGAACGGTTCTCCAGTTATGTCGGTGCATTTACAGTTATCATTGTTTTTAAATAGGAGTTTCCAACAACATAGCAGTTAATGGACATTTAGATTGCAATCAGGAGAAGATCCTGGCAATCGCTTTGCCCCGAAACAAAGTATAGAGTGCCTCCATTTTCCACTCAGATTAATGCACCAGCAGAGAGTGTTTGGGAGCAGCTCCACACTGTGAAATGCGAGTGCATTTATAGTTGTGTAAAGGGGGTATCGTGCCCCTTAAGCGCCCAAATGTAAGACAGGCAATTCTGCTGCGAGCGCAGTGGTCAAAAGGTCCACGCTATTTCTGCTTTGAGTGAACAAACGCTGATTAGACTTGGTATTTATTCCAAACGCCTGAGTATCACTATGCAAATGTAAGGGTGGAGGCAAATTGTGTGTGTTCTTAGGAGTGCCCGGTAAATATTGAAATTGCAGAAGCGTGCAGCAGTAATCAGGCCTAACCCATTCTGAACGGGAACCCATTTTGGTGTTGGCATCATGTTATGCTTTAGCTATTGAAAAATAGCAGATCTACAAGCTCATAGCGCGCCACCGAGTGGCGCGCTACGAGCTTGTAGGTCTGCTATTTTTTTGAAAAATCGAAGAACGACTGACATTTTTTGGAATCTGATCTCAGGTCAGAATGGGTTAATCAGACCAGTGTGTGTCCTAGTGGAAACCTCGTATGAATCTGATCTCAGGTCAGAATTGGCTAAATTGCGACGATGGACGTGGGGGGGGGGGTGGGGTGGTGGGGAGAGGGGGGTTGGGCACACATTGCAAAGCCGATCCCCAAAAGTCAGCCATGCATAGCGTATACTTTATATGCGATCCGCAAAAATCAAGTTTATATCTGTTCACATTTCTAATGAAACCGGAATAAGGGCAGCTTTGACAATGATGAAGTGAGGCAATTAAGTGCTTTGCTGGTGGGGTTATTTGGTATACGTAGATATTTGTCTTGTGACAGCAACTAGGAAAGAAGTTGAATTGTCGCTGACAGCCCTCTGTACCACCAAGAGAATTACCGTTCAATACCGTTTGGAAGTATTAAACCTATACATAGTGTGATGAGAGATTGAAATGTTGATGCCTCAGCCCTATCAATCTCACTCTGCATCACCTCCGTACCTCAGCCCCATGTCCCCTCACCCACTCAGCCCTAGGTTTCCTCACCCACTCAGCCATATGTCCCCTCACCCACTCAGCCCTAGGTTTCCTCACCCACTCAGCCCTATGTCCCCTCACCCACTCAGCCCTAGGTCCTCTCACCCACTCAGCCCTAGGTTTCCTCACCCACTCAGCCCTAGGTTTCCTCACCCACTCAGCCCTAGGTTTCCTCACCCACTCAGCCCTAGGTTTCCTCACCCACTCAGCCCTAGGTTTCCTCACCCACTCAGCCCTATGTCCCCTCACCCACTCAGCCCTAGGTCCTCTCACCCACTCAGCCCTAGGTTTCCTCACCCACTCAGCCCTAGGTTTCGTTCATGTGTGCATGTGTGCGTGCTCCTGTACTGTATGTGCGTGCATAGTGATAAGTCAGTTATTTTTAGAAATATGAGCGATGTGATGCAGAAAAATGCAGACATGATGACTGATGTGTGTGGACACTATGACTAAGTGTGGAAGTCTCTCACCACACAAACACTGGGAATTATTGTCCCACAATTCATCATCTGAGCTCCATCAACATTGATAAATGTCTTTTGGAATCAGAGGCCTATAGAACATGTTGGTTCCGAATCAGGCCACCGACCAACTAGGTTGATTCCTACAAACTGCCCCCTCTCTCTCTCTCTCTCTCTCTCTCTCTCTCTCTCTCTCTCTCTCTCTCTCTCTCTCTCTCTCTCTCTCAGCCTCTCCAGCACCTTTGGGGACACCATGCATGTGACACGGTTGTGGACAGGCGGGTGTGCAGGTGTGTCTATTGATCCGAGGTGACAGGTGGCCGTTGGAGGCTGTTGGCCAGAAGACGGGCGCTTGGCAGGCCTGACAGGGCCGGCCAGCTGTAGCCTGGGCCGGCAGGCAGGGGGGACGAGGGGGACATGAGGGGGAACAAGGTGGGACAGGGCCAGTCTGGTGATTAGGGCCAGTATAACATTGCTTTGTACAATGCAAATCTTTGTCTCTCATTCATTCAGTCAGTCAGTCGTGGAAAGCATGAAGTATACATTTGCTGTATACAAGTACTGTACTCAAGTAAGAGGTACTTTTACTTTGCTTGAGTATGTCCATGTCTTCATACTCCACTACATCTCATATAGGCTGATATTGTACTTTTTACTCCACTACAATTATTTGACAGCTTTATAGTTACTTTGTAGATTTAGATTGTTGTTACAAAAGGTACATTTTAAGTCATATTTAGACCTCACAATGTGTCACAATTGCAACACGGTGTGAGTGCGTGCGTGCGTCTGTGTGTGTGTGTGTGTGTGTGTGTGTGTGTGTGTGTGTGTGTGTGTGTGTGTGTGTGTGTGTGTGTGTGTGTGTGTGTGTGTGTGTGTGTGTGTGTGTGTGTGTGTGTGCGTGTGCGTGCGTGCGTGCGTGCGTGCGTGCGTTCGTGTGCACCAATCGTATTGTGTTTGAATACAGATGCCGTTGAGTGGAATAACATCACATCAAAATAAATACAAAGTGTCTGTTACTAGCTGTGATGAATCCACTCCACGCCACTCTATTGAGCTCTCTATTGAGTTCATTAAACTTGTCAATTTGCAAAGCAACACCTACATATTTGGATTCATAAACTCTCTCTCTCTCTCTCTCTCTCTCTCTCTCTCTCTCTCACACACACACACACGCACGCACGCACGCACGCACGCACGCACGCACGCACGCACGCACGCATGTACGTACGTAAATCAGGGGGAAAATGAGGGGGGGGGGGGATCATGTAGTTCAATTATGTTTTATTGACTAAAGTGAATAAATTCTGTCTGATTAACCATGCTTTGTTGTACAATGGCATCATACCCAAATTGCGTTGAGAGCTTGTACTGTACATCTGCTATTTTTGCTATTTTTGGTATACTTTAGTAAAAAGTAAATAAAGTAAAAGATATTCAAATCGATATTATTATTTTGAAATTTTTGAAAGTTATGCTTTAGCTATTTAAAAATACCAGATCTACAAGCTCATATCGCGCCACCGAGTGGCGCGATACGAGCTTGTAGGTCTGCTATTTTTGAAAAAATCGAAGACACTTTTAGAATCTGATCTCAGGTCAGAATGGGTTAATAATGAAACTGTCAGGATGTAATAGACATTTTTTAGAATCTGATCTCAGGTCAGAATTTTAATAGAATAGTTTGAATCTCTTTTGTCCCCCTTATAAGTGGCCACAGTCCAGGTATGCCAGGTATGCCAGCTGTGAGCGCTATGCAAAGCTGGCACAGGGAGACCCATCTGCTAATATGGGCACTAATGGGCCCTAGTGGTAAATAATGGTGGGGCTTTAGTTTGTGTGCCCCAATGACTGCTGCCTCCAGAGGCAATCATTGATGATTGCCTCTGGAGGCAGCAGTCATCTGGCCTCATCATTGCATACACACTAAACCCAAGCGTTTAGGTTATAAACAGTATTAAACACATATTTGTAACACTTTTTAAACGTGTCACAGTGTTTAGATTATAAACAGAAGAACATGTTTACTCCCTGTAACACTTTTTAAACACATAAACGTGTTTAGTTTTTACAATCAAAGTCAGTCATATTATAGGTGTTTAGAATTTGAACACTAGGTGTTCTCGTGAGGTGTTTGAGTGAACTCGTGTTCTACTGTATTTTATGACCATTAATAAACATTTGGCATTTTATTATTACACACATGGTGTTTAGGTTTAAACGCGTCACATGTTCCAGGGATTTACAGTGTAGGCCCTGTCGGGCATGTTTAACACGTATAGCCAACTCTGAACTGTGACAGCGCTGAACAAGTCAGAGCACTTTGTTCCTGCTTTTATTTGTATCATGTATTTATTTTTAGCCTCGCCAAAGGGCATATGGTTCAAATCCTCTCTGCCGGGCAAACCTCATATGTGTCACGATCTGCCTTTCGTGTGTTGTTTTTGTTGTTCTTGAAACGTATTCTGAAGTTATGCTATGGTGTTCTTGAATATTATTTTGAAGTGATGCTTTGTGTTTCCTGTTTTCCTTTGTAGTTGGTTCCTGCCTTGTCTCACCTTCCCTGATTTTTGGTTCTTTGTTCCACCTGTGTCTTGTTTTTCCCCAGGCCCCAGCCAATCCTTGTGTTGATTTGATTTGAGTTCACCTGTGTCCTGTTAATCTTGTGCCTTTTTAAACCCTGTGTTTGGTTGTGTTCTCTGTTGGATTATTCTTTATTGTCTTGTAAACCTGAGCTCCAAGTCTGTTTGTTTGATGGTGTTGCTCTCCTGCAAACCTCTGTTAAAATAAACTTCCACTTGATTCTGAATTCCTCGCATTTGGGTCCTACTTGGATCACATCCTGACAATATGTCCAAAACTGTTATTGTAAAAAGAAAAACAGCAAAAGATCAACAAGCTTGTAGGACTGCTATACTTTTGATGGTTCCGTGTGACGCCTTAGTATGATCAGGTAGGGCATTCATTTACATACAATGCAAAAAGGTAATGTATGGAGAGATGCGGTTTCTGCCCGACAGCGACGACATGGTAAGATGTGTGTGGAGTGGAGTGTGGAGTGGAGTGAATCAACATCACCGCCCACTACTGTACTGTATGTCAGCCCTATTGCCTCAACCTTAACCCTAACTGTAGTGCTAAAACCCCAAGCCCCCGAGCCCGACTGTAAAACCAGGGGTCACAGCGCCGACCCCTTTGTGGCTATGGTGGGCGTGTCGCTAAAATGCAAGCTGCGTTTAAAAGTTTAATCCCCCTATAGAAGCATCAAGGACCTCGAGGACCTTTCGCCATGCTTTGGTTTATTGTCTGTACAGATTGATTGTGCAGAGGAGGGATTGTTGAGTGCTGCTGGTGGTGTGTTTAACCCATTCTGAACGGGCACCCATTTTGGTGTCGGCATCATGTTATGCTTTAGCTATTGAAAAATAGCAGATCTACAAGCTCATATCGAAGCTCATATCGATACGAGCTTGTAGGTCTGCTATTTTTGAAAAATGAAAGAACGACTGACATCTTTTTAATCTGATCTCAGGTCAGAATGGGTTAATCAGACCAGTGTGTGTCCAGTGGAAACCTCATATGAATCTGATCTCAGGTCAGAATGGGTTAAGGGAATAAACAGCTTGTCATACAAAACAGATGGATGGAACTTGTTTCTGACAGATGGCTAACCGACGGCAGCTGAAGGTATTTTTAATTGTGGGTATATTTGACAGCTTCTGTACATTTCACTTATTTCTGGCACACACAATCACCTTAACTAAAACAAGAAATGATCACATTGTGATATTTGTCAGGTGAAAGAAGCGCTGTCTCCGTTGTGTTATTTAAAAAAAAATATATATATGTTTGAGGGGCGCTAGCCTCTCCTATGCCCAGCTTTGTGTGTCTGTGTGTACCACGGAATGTGATGATTTGATTGGATGAGCACAGAATGTGATGATTTATGATGATAAAAGCACCCCTCACTTCACACAAGTGTGATTGTTATGTCTATAGGTGCCCCAATCCACACCATACCTGAGTAATTGATTAATTAACAGAGCTACAGTGTCTGGTGCTGCACTCAGAGTTCAACAAATCCAACTGTGACCCAGTCCAACTGTGACCCAGTCCAACTGTGACCCAGTCCAACTGTGACCCAGTCCAACTGTGACCCAGTCCAACTGTGACCCAGTCCAGTCCAACTGTGACCCAGTCCAACTGTGACCCAGTCCAACTGTGACCCAGTCCAACTGTGACCCAGTCCAGTCCAACTGTGACCCAGTCCAACTGTGACCCAGTCCAACTGTGACCCAGTCCAACTGTGACCCAGTCCAACTGTGACCCGGTCCAACTGTGACCCAGTCCAACTGTGACCCAGTCCAACTGTGACCCAGTCCAGTCCAACTGTGACCCAGTCCAACTGTGACCCAGTCCAGTCCAACTGTGACCCAGTCCAACTGTGACCCAGTCCAACTGTGACCCGGTCCAACTGTGACCCAGTCCAACTGTGACCCAGTCCAACTGTGACCCAGTCCAGTCCAACTGTGACCCAGTCCAACTGTGACCCAGTCCAGTCCAACTGTGACCCAGTCCAGCTGTGACCCAGTCCAGTCCAACTGTGACCCAGTCCAGCTGTGACCCAGTCCAGTCCAACTGTGACCCAGTCCAGCTGTGACCCAGTCCAGTCCAACTGTGACCCAGTCCAGCTGTGACCCAGTCCAGTCCAACTGTGACCCAGTCCAGTCCAACTGTGACCCAGTCCAGTCCAACTGTGACCCAGTCCAACTGTGACCCAGTCCAGTCGCTACTTTTCAATTTGCAGCAAATAGCTAGAGTGGACAGGACTAAATGGACCAATGTCGCTTGCGAGCCCCCTGTGCCACAAAAAACAGGCACAAACATTCCTTTGTCCCGGTCTCTATTCACACACTGAATGCTGCTGTGCGTAGATCGAGGATATAACCTTATGATGAGCACTTTTACTTTTTACTGTATTATCTTGTGCCTATGTCTATGCACACGCACCTTTATGACCTATCGCATAGCACTTTAAACGCCTGCACTTTAATGGTTGTGTGCACCTTTTACTCTGGTATCCGCTATGTGAACTGTTTGTTGTCTGTACTGTTTCATTCATTGTTTAATGTACTGTCTATGCTGCAACCCAATTTGCCCTTCGGGGACTTGAACCTTGAACCTTGAACCTTGAAATACCATACCCAATTAACTCCCTGAATAATACCAGTCCAAACACTTAGGACTACCGTGATTAAAATAATAATCCATTTTTGGTTTTAGGTCCTCAACATTGTAGAAGCAATAACAAGTTACAACAATGAATCAAATAAAACAATTAAAATAAACTAGAAAGCTGCAATTCTGGGAAAATGCAAACGTGGTTGCACTGACACGAGGAATTCGGCCTTACCTTTTATATTATATATTGTGATGTCATGTGAAGCATGTACGACAGGCGACAACAGTGACAACCGTGTGCGAAGAAAGACCAAAAGCTTCACATTTCTGTTGTTGTTACGGACCGCTGTCCTTATGATTAGTATTGTTACTTGCGCAAGCAGAGCGCGCAAGTAATATTTTCGCCCGGTCTCCTTCGTCGTGACAGCTGTTCCGCCATTCGAGGCTTACGCAGAAAAACATCAAATCTGTGCCTGTGTTGCTGGACCAATGATGACGAAATGACCATATTTCTTACGTCATCATTTAGAGCTAGTCATACGTATACTATATACATAATCAGTAAAAAATAAAATAGCAAATTGTGCCTGATCTGCTGGGACCAGAGTACGTGGTGTGCATGTGTATGACTAGCTCTAAATGATGACGTAAGAAATATGGTCATTTCGTCATCATTGGTCCAGCAACACAGGCACAGATTTGATGTTTTTCTGCGTAAGCCTCAAATGGCGGAACAGCTGTCACGGTTTTTGGCGCAAAGTAACCACAGTATACCGCTAATCAACTTACAACTACACACTTTATACAGTATAGAGTATAGAGTGTATACGTATATAGTATATGCCTATATACTATATATACTATATATATTTCTTACGTCATCATTTAGAGCTAGTCATACGTATACTATATACTATATCACAGAGATACTGAGATTTGACAATTTACAGCGGTCGAAAGGACTTGGGCGCTCTGCTTGCGCACTAGTTGGCCATTTATGGCCTACTAGTGTGCAACAAGCAAGTATGCACTCGACAGAGTGCAGTTCTATTTATTATTGTGTTTAGGGAATAATTGTGATGAGTTGGAAATGTTGGTGGCCTGTGTTATATTGTTTCCCTTGTGCGTTCTCTAAGGTCATGAATGGAGGTGAATGGAGAATGTAGAGAATGGGTGTGGTGCTGATGACTTGACTGGTCAATTGAAAGCAGGTGGCTGCAATCATGACAGGTCCTACCTGGACCTGCCCCTTATTCCTCATTGGTTCCCAGCAGCTGGGTAATGGCCCTGCTGTCTATAAATGTGCTCAGTCTGTCCTGACTGCTGTGAGGACGACAGCTAATTCTGCAGCGGAGACTCCATCCCTCTTGTCCTCCACCCATGTTGCCTTTTTTCTTCTGTTTGCTTTGCTATTCTGTTTCTTAAGTTAGTCTGTCTTCAGTTCCTTTGAGTAAGTTCTATTTTGTTATCCCAGTGTCATGTCAGTTATGAGTTCTTAAGTAACCTTTATTATTTGCTCTTATTTTGGATCGTCAGTTATTTATTGTACTTTTGTATTTCCCATGTAATGTGAATCCCTGCTTTACCATCCCGTAGGGGTGTTTGATAGTTATTTTGTTTGAATCCCATTTACTGTATTTTGTTAGTTAGTGTAGTGAGGTTAGTAACTGTATTTTTGTTTGTTAGGGACTTTAGTTAGGGGTAATTTTCTTTTCTTAGATAGTAAGTTTTTCTTCAATGTAACAGACACCCTGAAGCCATTATTTCTTTGAACCAACAAAGAATTGACAAGTTTTTGTCTCTGTCAAAAGAGAAAAAAAGGAGAGTAATAAACAAATCTTCTTTTGTGAAAGCTGTCTCCTCATTATTATGTCACCTCCCCTTACCCTAGACAGGGGGTCAAACAGTTGTGCAAAAGTTAACAAAAAGCAGGTTTACATTGTCGGACCGTGTGTTGCCTATAGCAACCACACTAATAGCGTAAAAAGACACTCAATAATGTAATAATGACGAAGCATGAACATAAAAAATAATAAATATAGCTGCAAGCAGTGATAAGGTGGGCCAAGCCATAAAGTTGTTCACTGGTTGGAGACTGGAGACGACATCACACTTTTTCTCTTACGCTGATTGGCTGAAGGGGTTGTCTGTTAACGCTGTATACTACCGCAGCCAACCATACATTAGGAGGTTCCAGACTCTTCCGCACAAATGAATGGAAATGTGATTTCAAGAAAATCCCATGCAGGAGTGGATAGATTGCGATCATATAATCCATATAATCACATCATTGGGAGATCTAAACGTCAGGGGTCCTTTGACCTTTCCCATGACCCTCTACCATATTGCCGGATTTCGTGGAAAGCGACAGCACAGAACTGACACAACTGCAGAATTAGAAAAACAAAACGGTAGAAAAACAATAACGTGTGAACTGGTAAAAAAAAAAAGAGTTATTCTTTCAAAGACGGAAACTCAACCAGAGTGGTACATGCCGGCGCATAGGGGGCTTTTGTAATCTGCATTTCTTCCATTATGATGTTTGAATATGCATACAGTAGATATGTTCCATACAAATGGGGCATGTTGTCTCAACAACGTTTTCCAGCGCCATCACATAGCATGGTTTACAATATGTCTGCATGATGCAACCCCAGGCTACACCACACTAGAGCGTCCATTCAAGTGCTTTCAAGGGTCTCTCTCTCACTCAGTCTAAATGTGTCGAACTAATGCTTCCACTAGCATGGTTTGTTTCTGTTTCCTTGCTGATGGTAGCCATGGCTGCCAGTTCCCACCTGATATCATGTGGGAGCTCAGACTGTTCCAGTCCATACTGTATAACAGCTAGCTTGCAT
>NC_139707.1:2165852-2173352 GCF_964188405.1 Protomyctophum parallelum | reverse complement strand
GTGCCAAAACATTCTATTGATATTGAAAAAAGAAAAAAGAAACTTTAAAAAAGTGTCTTAATGGTGATATATGAAGTTATGAACATAAAGTATATTGATCCAAGCCGGAACACAATCGATGAATAAAATTGATCATTACAATAAACATGGTCTGACAATGCCCTTGGACCACCCATTTGACCATTGCCGTGTTAAATGCTCTGGTGGGTGGGCCATGCCGTGTTAAATGCTCTGGTGGGTGGGCCACAAACGCTTTTGTTTTGCACATTTTCAAAACAAACAAAATAAATTGTTTAGTTTAGTTTATTGAGGTCAATTTTGTGGTAACATTTCAATGTTATAGGTAACACCAAAACAAGAGGAAAATAACCATGGGTTGTGCTATAGTGAGATTTAGAAAACCCTGTGGGGTTTATAACGTTAAACCTCGTTTAACCCATTCTGACCTGAGATCAGATTCATACGAGGTTTCCACTGGACACACACTGGTCTGATTAACCCATTCTGACCTGAGAGCAGATTCTAAAAATGTCAGTCGTTCTTCGATTTTTTTCAAAAATAGCAGACCTACAAGCTCGTAGCGCGCCACTCGGTGGCGCGCTATGAGCTTGTAGATCTTCTATTTTTAAATAGCTAAAGCATAGCATGATGCTAACACCAAAATGGGTGCCCGTTCAGAATGGGTTAACAACAAAAATACATCAGTAATCAAAAAATACTAAGCAAAAAGGTTTTGTCCAAATGAATGAGCGAGCCATGGAGTTTGTTGTCCATTTAGTTTGGTACAGAGATACAGTTTATTTTTAGATGGTATAGACATGGAAGTCAGTCCATGTTGGGGGTGCAGCCAGGCGTGACAGAGCAGATGACAGGTCATGGGGAACTGAATAATGAAACTCAAAACCCATGGCTGCTCCTGGCAGAATGCATGAGCTCAAGGCCTCCAATTTAGCATATCAAGACTTATTTAGATTATATTAAGACAGTCACTGTGACATACTGTACTGCAGTATGGCAAATGCATACAATACATAGCCGATCTACCATCTCATAGGTGAGGATTTCACCTTTATTTTTTTACATTTAAAAAATAAATAAATAAAATCCAATAATGATTTACTGTATGCCCAGAATAGGGACAGCAGGTTTAAATAAGTCTGTCTGAAGATTTTATGAATATTGAATATGAGATTGTATAACCAAATAATGATATTGATTCATTGGAGCACAGTTTTATTTTATTTATTTATGTATTTTTTATTTTCCTCCATTTCCTGAAAAGTATATGTTTTGGACATACATGGCTTGCTGACAGCGGAAACACATAAAACGTATAATGTCCTCGTTGAGAGATACTCGCAGATATCAACTGTTTAGTTTCCTGGCGTTTATCAAACCCCAAATTAACCTGCCATGAGTTTGTTTGAAGGATATAGGCTGACATTTTCAGCTATACGACCTAAGGGGGTAGTTTCGGAGAGATGGAGTGCATTCGTTCTCTCTGCACTCATAAATGAGCACTGCCTAGTTTTACCACAAACTTCTGCCGTGCACCACCCAGTATAGCTTCATTGGGGTAGTTAAATCATAAGTGCTCTGCTCAAGGACAATGGGCTGGTAACTCTTAACCCATTCTGACCTGAGATCAGATTCATACGAGGTTTCCGCCGGACACACACTGGTCTGATGAACCCATTCTGACCTGAGATCAGATTAAAAAAAAATGTCAAGTCGTTCTTCGATTTTTCAAAAAATAGCAGACCTACAAGCTCGTATCGCGCCACTCGGTGGCGCGATATGAGCTTGTAGATCTGCTATTTTTCAATAGCTAAAGCATAACATGATGCCGACACCAAAATGGGTGCCCGTTCAGAATGGGTTAATGAAACATTCACCCTCAATCACTTTAACACTGATTAAAAACACATATCGGTGATAGACCTTGTGTTGCATCCCAGGTGTTTGGCAGTGGAACGTATCTTTTTCAGCAGTCATTAAAATAAATTATAATTGGCAGATTCCAAATGCAGCCGCTATACAGATTGAAGAGCAAAGGGGCTAATTTCCAGACTCTGCATTTTCAGTCAGATATAAAACAATTTCAACACCTAAGGACACATAATTAGTCCAGAGTGTTGTAGGCATTCTGGGAATTGTAGAAAACTTGGTTATACCAAAAATAAAGCAATAAGCGAGCCACCAGAGTGTGTGTGTGAGGTTACCTTGTGTTTTATAATGGCTGAGAGGCATGGTGCCTCCAACCCGCTCAGACATTATAAAATACAGGTAATTTCCGACCGCAAGCACGTAGCAGCGCGGTCCCAAAATCAACGCACGTTTGCCAACCTTAATCGTTTTATCAATACTATAGTAGGCTTCCTGACTACATGCAGTATAGGCCGATACGATTGGCTTGATAAGTATAACCTATACTGGGAATTATCGGTTGATTTTCACTCAAATCCGCTGCTTATAATATTTAATCAACATTAGTTTTTATTTCTAAAGCCCACACCAATGCAACTTGAGTTGCATTGGTGTGGGTGTGGTCTACCTTAAAGGGATTGTGACATTTAAAACACATTTTTGTAGATTTTTTGGCTTTTTTGGCTTTTCTTGACATCAATGTCACCAAAAAAAGTTTGAACATTCAGTGTATTCTCTGCTGTCTGGACTTTTGTGAATAATTATGCAAAAATGTCTCATCTGGTTGGACGGCAGGCATATACGTAGATCCCTGCTAAACCTCCGCCCCCTCCCCTCTGCTCCCTGCCTACCCTCTCTTCTCCGCCCCTCTCCTCTCCTCCCTACTTCCTCATTGTGACCGCGACTTTGTTTCTTTGTAATACTTACTAATAATGGCTTCTAGAGAAAAATCAATCTGCTCTGTTGTTGGCTGTGTCAATCAACACAAGTCCTTACACTGGATACCAACTGGCCTAGACGACTCTTTTATTTTTGACGGTGACGTTCCTATACCAAGTTGTCAAAGAAGCGCATCTTGGGTTGACAGGAAAGGGGGAATTACCGACATCTACAGGCTAAAATAATGTGTTTTTCCATGCCTTCTCATGATTACACATACACAAAAACTCCTGGCAAGAAATACTGGAGTGGAGTTGAGTGTTCAAACCTTTTAGACACGTTTGAAGGACCATGGCCAAGACTTTTAATGTTGTTAAAATTATGTTATAAATAATGTCATAATACCTTTAAAAATAGTTTTGTCCCAACCCGACCCTTTGTTGTGGTTGTCTACTCACAGGACGTCTAGACCTTTGAGTGCCTGGCTGTATGCACCAGATTGTGTCAGGATTCTCTCAATTCCTTTCTCAGCCCTTAATTGGCACACGCCTCGCATACCCTTGATCTGCCACGCAGCAAACATTTTGTGCACATTGTTGCCCTTGGCAACGTGTTGCCCTATTAAGCAGACTGCGTATTGTGCGTGTGCACAATCCAGATTTAGCTGATATGATATGAACGTGAACATCACGCTAAAACAGCTAGCATGCTATACTTAGCGAAGCGATTGAGACATTGCAGCTGTTCACAGGGAAATAGGATGTGTTTGCTGTCTTTACAAGCCCGTCAGGAGCCACTCATTCACAGTCCTATGGCTATGAGCACGGGCAGTGCTTCCAAGCCCGGAGCACGGAGAGCTATGGTTTGTAAGGAAATCAAGCGCTTCCCTCCCCTAGCCCATTCTGACCTGAGATCAGATTCATACGAGGTTTCCACTAGACACACACTGGTCTGATTAACCCATTCTGACCTGAGATCAGATTCTAAAAATGTCAGTCGTTCTTTGATCTTTCAAAAATAGCAGACCTACAAGCTCGTAGAGTGGCGCGCTATGAGCTTGTAGATCTGCTATTTTTCAATAGCTAAAGCATAACATGATGCTGACACCAAAATGGGTTCCCGTTCAGAATGGGTTAGTTCAGCTACAGATTTGCTGGATCACTGTAACGCACCGGGGGATTGATATAGACTGATTTAAGGTGTAGATTATCGTGAGATTTAGTACGCGGTCTAATCAGAAACCAGCCAATCAGAATCAAGTACTGGAACTAACCGTTTTGGAATCTAAAATGACAGCTCTATATCACAAAATAACCTGTGGATGGATGATGAAGAGTCTCTCTTTTACCATATGAACCCACAGCTCTCTCTATTCTAGTTAAGTGCAGTACTTGAGTAAATGTACTTCCTGTGCACCACTGCTCACAGAAGACACATCATGAATTACATAGCTCACTGCTTGGCTGGCATGTCATACCAGTCCTGGAACCCCATTAAATAGCTTCGGAAATGTAAAAGAAGGGAGAGGTCAGGTCAGTGTAATTTCTGTATTATTCATCAACTATAAAATGTCCGGTGACTCAAACAGGCGTGAGCAGCAGCGACAGTGAAGTGGAAACATGTGTGGTTTTGCTTCTCATCTAAAGATGTTGTATAGCCTTTCAGGTGGCTTGTTAAAGCCTTGCAGAGTTATTGGTCTATATATTTCTCTGTTATATAGTTTAATCGATATTGTCAATGACATGTGAGACACCGTTTGACATTCAGATGGTGTCAAAGGGAAAAAAGGGGGTGGGCTTATCGTGCACCCTGCAGAATGTATTTGCATTTGGTTGTGGACCCCCATCAGAAAGAATGTTGTGCTTGGTTTACCCCCATATACAAGATTTGTGTTGTTAAAATATATAAATTATCAGTGGTGGAAAAAGTACTCAATTGTTTTACTTAAGTAAAAGTACCAATACTGCAATTTAGAACTACTCCTTTACAAGTAAAAGTACGGAATTGAAAATGTACTTGAGTAAAAGTGCAAAAGTATCGGCATCAAAATGTACTTAAAGTACTAAAAGTAAAAGTACTCATATTGCAGAATGTCCCACTTCACAAGTTCAAAATGTGTACAAAGTCTATTTTGACTATTTTCAAATGGCCAAAATGTATTGGGTTGAAGTGGTTAATGTATGTTTTCTAATCAAAATTAAAATCGCCAAAGTAACTAAAGTAACTAAAGTTTTCAAATAATTGTAGTGGAGTAAAAGTACAAATGTTGGCTCTGAGATGTAGTGGAGTAGAAGTAAAAGTACTGGAAATTGGAAATACTCAAGTAAAGCACAAATACCTCAAAATTGTACTTAAGTACAGTACTTAAGTAAAAGTACTTAGTTACTTTCCACCACTGTAAATTATATACAAAAATGCAAGATTAAAAAAATATATAGATGATGTATAATACGGTTATTATTGCCCTATATTATACATCATCTACTGCTGATTGCACTGCAATCTGCAGTTATATGTTCACAGAAGCCTGTGAACATAGACATTTTGAGCATAGATGTAGAGTAAAGAGAGCCTACTGTCAGCTGTCCAACAGTCCAAATATTATTAAATTACATTTCAGAATGGCCTGAGGCCTACTGTACCATACCAGGTCCTACTGTACCATACCAGGCCTCAGGCCTCGTGGCACATTTATGCACGAAATGTCTATGTTCACTGCAGGCTTCTGTGTGTGTGTGGCCTATGAGGGCATCTGAGCATGTGCGGCACTAAATGGTAAATGGTGCATTTATATGGTAAATGGTAAATGGTGCATTTATATAGCGCCTTTATCCAAGGCGCTTTACAGAGATTGTGCATTACATTCACCCATTCACACACACACATTCATACACCGATGGCAGCGGAAACCATGCAAGGCACCAACTAGCACATCGGGAGCAATTAGGGGTTCAGTGTCTTGCTCAAGGACACTTCGACAGTAACTCTGGGGGAGCCCGGGTTCGAACTGGCAACCTTGCGGTTGCCATCCAGGCACTCTACCCCTGAACCACCGCCGCCGCACTACAAGTCTTACGCCATATGTGCTTATTAGGGCCTCAAGTTGCATCATTCTCAAGTAGGCCGGTAGCCGACGGCTAAAGATATACTCATCTTATATCAATTAAAACCACTTGGTGTTTTAGACGAGTAACAGCAAGAGCACTGTAGGACTTTTGTGGCACATACAAGTGTTAAAAAATATACATGCTTTGAAATACATGTATTTTTGCAATTTTCAAGTGGGCCACGGTTCAGAAAAGGTTGAGAACCAACCACGGCGTATAAACATGTGTTTAGTTATATTTCTACAGTCTGCGTGGACAGTTTTGAAGAAAGGTTACTGATAATCCCTCATTCCCTCCCAGAGCGATGATGACAGCCACAACCAGATGGCAATGCATGGACAGGGACTTTGTTTGCCGTGTCTGTTTGCCAGAAATGGTGAAATGTTGGAGACAAAGATGTCAATGAAGGCACGTCGAAGGTCGATGTGAACAGATCCGTGGTAAAACATTAAGCTTGCGCTTGCCTCAAGTGAGCCGCGGTTGCTACGCAGACTATACTGACTGGGCGGGGTATGGTGTTCATAACTCGTCCTTTCGACAAAAACCTAATTTGGAAAATGCTGCTGCAGCCTTTGAACCTTGAGCCTTAAACCAAACTCTGTGGTTTGGTTTGAATCCCTCCAATGAAATGTAGTGAAGTGCTGACCGTAACGCCTAGCCTAATTAATATTATATTAATATAATATTATTATATTAATATAAATATAGTGAAGTGCTGACCGTAACGCCTAGCCTAATTAAAATTATATTAATATAATATTATTATATTAATATAAATATAGTGAAGTGCTGACCGTAACGCCTAGCCTAATTAATATTAACCCATTCTGCGCGGGAACCCATTTTGGTGTTAGCATCATGTTATGCTTTAGCTATTGAAAAATAGCAGATCTACAAGCTCATATCGCGCCACCGAGTGGCGCGATACGAGCTTGTAGGTCTGCTATTTTTGAAAAATCGAAGAACGACTGATTTTTTTTTAAAATCTGATCTCAGGTCAGAATGGGTTAATCAGACCAGTGTGTGTCCAGTGGAAACCTCGTATGAATCTGATCTCAGGTCAGAATGGGTTAATCAGACCAGTGTGTGTCCAGTGGAAACCTCGTATGAATCTGATCTCAGGTCAGAATGGGTTAATCAGACCAGTGTGTGTCCAGTGGAAACCTCGTATGAATCTGATCTCAGGTCAGAATGGGTTAATATTCAAAATCACTTTTTCTTCAAAAATAGCAAAAACTTCAGATCTATACACCTGTGTGAAGTGAGGAGCGCTCTTATCATATATACGTATAATCATATACATCATCTCATTATCATATATAATTATAATCATATACATCATCTCATTCCGGCCAATCAGAATGTACGTCCTCACCTTCGCCTTCAATGTTTGTGTTACGCAATGTTTGTGTTTACACAAACAATCCTTTTTTTTCCATTCATTGTCAATGGCATTTAACGTTTGTGTTAGGACAAAGTTTGTGTTTACACAAATAGCTATCGCCCCTCAAATACTGTGAATATTGAATTTCAAAAATATTCCTCACATCGCATATACAGTAAAAAAAAAAAAAAAAAAAAAAAAATA
>NC_139707.1:2136314-2165652 GCF_964188405.1 Protomyctophum parallelum | reverse complement strand
CCTCACATGGCATACAGTATATACTCATTATGAACGGCTCTTCTTCCCTGCAGGTGATTTTCAAAGAAACGTCTCTTCTTTATGTCTATAAGACAAAGAAACGTCTCTTCTTTATGTCTATAAGACAAAGAAACGTCTCTTCTTTATGTCTAAACTCTTTACTGAATGAGTCACGGTTAAAGAAACGTCTCTTCTTTATGTCTAAACTCTTTACTGAATTAGTCACGGTTAAAATAGGAAACAGCAGGGAAAGCCACCTTAACCCTGCTCAGATCCCAGACCCCTACAGTGCTCAATTATACACGAACAGAGAAATTCAGAGGTTTCAGGACATCGTCAATTAACCCATTCTGACCTGAGATCAGATTCTAAAAATGTCAGTCGTTCTTCGATTTTTCAAAAATAGCAGACCTACAAGCTCGTATCGCGCCACTCGGTGGCGCGATATGAGCTTGTAGATCTGCTATTTTTAAATAGCTAAAGCATAACATGATGCCAACACCAAAATGGGTGCCCGGTCAGAATGGGTTAAATATGCAGTGTTAGTGAAAGGAGGTAATTATACCATGCTAAGCTAATGCACACTTATACACGCCAGGAGTCATGTTATGTTAATGTTGTCATGCTTGGGTGAAACGTGCATCGCAAAGAGCAGGTCACTCGAGTCGTGTTACATAACTTTGCAGTTCCTTGTCTGTGCAAAAAACACTCAAAACTAGCCATTCATTGACATTCAATGGCATTCAATGTTCGTGTTTCACTACAAGAAAGATTTCTCCAAGAAAGCAGTGTGTGGAAATCAATGATACGACCGTGGCAACTCGTTTGACCATGCAGTTGACACCAATTTCATTCCGGCTGCAGTTCCCTTTCTCGATATACTATGCCATCAAATGAAATGAAATGCCAAGTGGGACTTGGTTTTTTTCCCCATGACAGCCATGTGGAGGATGAAGGATAACCTCTAAAACCTTCTTGAAGCGAGTCTATTATCTGTTCCAGACCCCTGCATGTGCGTCTTGTGAAATAGGCCCCCATAAAACCCCTGCATGCAGTATTTCATGGAAAAAGGGTCGGCAGACTGCATAACCCATTCTGAACGGGCACCCATTTTGGTGTCAGCATCATGTTATGCTTTAGCTATTGAAAAATAGCAGATCTACAAGCTCGTAGCGCGCCACTCGGTGGCGCGCTACGAGCTTGTAGAGCTTGTAGGTCTGCTATTTTTGAAAATCGAAGAACGACTGACATTTTTTAGAATCTGATCTCAGGTCATAATGGGTTCATCAGACCAGTGTGTGTCTCGTGGAAACCTCGTATGAATCTGATCTCAGGTCAGAATGGGATAAACCCACTGGGTGTCACCGGGGGATACAGACACCATGTTCTCCGTCTGTCTGTGACCCCCACGCTGGACCATCGCCTCCTCCTCTCCATCCATCTCCATTAGTGGCGGTAATAAGCGGTCTGCGGAGCCCTCACAACTCACGTCGCTTCATGGATGACATTGAGCACAGCGGCATGCAGTCGAAAGTGCTGCTTGGTCACGTATTGTGTGCACGGGGAAAAGGCGGATCTACAAGCTCACAGCGTGTTGCATAGCGGGGCACGCTGTGAGCTTGTAGATCGGCTATTTTTGGTGTGTGTGCAGCTATACCGCCTACCGTAAGTATATAAGTCAGGCAAAGTGAGGGGGACCTGGGGTGGTGGAGCAACATGGTGTTTGTGATAATTCTTATTCATTCTATATAGAGGCGACTGTGGCTCAAGAGGTAGAGCAGGTCGTCCAATGATCCATGGTTCGGCGGTTCGAATCCCGGCTCCTCCTGTCTACATGTTGAAGTGTCCTTGGGCAAAGACACTGAACCCACAATTGCTCCCGATGTGCTGGTTGGTAACTTGCATGGCTTCCGCCGCAATCGGTGTATGAATGTGTGAATGTAATGCACAATCTATGTAAAGCGCCTTGGATAAAGGCGCTATATAAATGCACCATTTACCATTTACCATAGAGATTGCGAAATGTGTGGACGGAATGAAGTCCTCAAATATTACGCACTGTGATTGGTTGGAAGGTTGTCATTATGCGTTGTAATTGGCTGAGCATCGCATAATGGGTGTGGCCACCTGAGCCAATATAAGTGGGGAGAGAGAAGAGAGAGAGAGAGAGAGAGAGAGAGAGAGAGAGAGAGAGAGGGGGGGGGGGGGGGGGGGGGGGGGGGGGGGGATACGTAGGCCATGCACCAAAATGATAATAACAGTGAATGAATGTCAACAGATAATGTTGTTCATATTCTCTTTTTGAGGGGCGCTAGCCCCTCCAATATACATGTTTGTTTTTAGTTCAATGTTTGTTTTAAAAACGCCATTGACAATGAAGGGAAACCTTACGTCATCTTGTCCCTAACTGTGACAGTGTGACCCCACCCTGTCACTGTCTGTTTGCCTTTCAGTAGCGCACACTGGTTAGGTATAGGGTATTGTTACGGGGCAGCCTGTGCCCCTAGAATAGACAATATCAAACAGACCACACAGTTAACCAATTCCGACCTGAGATCAGATTCTAAAAATGTCAGTCGCTCTTCGATTTTTCAAAAATAGCAGACCTACAAGCTCGTATCGCGCCACTCGGTGGCGCGATATGAGCTTGTAGATCTGCTATTTTTCAATAGCTAAAGCATAACATGATGCTGACACCAAAATGGGTGCCCGGTCAGAATGGGTTAAGTCAACTTGAACAATTGACAAACAGCTGGACTGGAAGTAACGGTTTATATATATATTGTACAAATTAAATTTTTAGTAATTTAACACAATGGTTGAAGGAGTTTTAAATGTTTACTTGTATTTATTGACACTGAAGTCGCATTGGTATGTTTGTCACCTGTCTCTCCTCTGCAGTGCTGGCACTCCTCTCTAGATTGGAGGGTGTAGAGGAGGAGGGGTGTTTGTTCCTGTCCTGTCTTATTTTGTTAGGCTCTGTAAATTAACCCATTCTGACCTGAGATCAGATTCATACGAGGTTTCCACTGGACACACGCTGGTCTGACGAACCCATTCTGACCTGAGATCAGATTCTAAAAATGTCAGTCATTTTTCGATTTTTTTCAAAAATAGCAGACCTACAAGCTCGTATCGCGCCACTCGGTGGCGCGATATGAGCTTGTAGATCTGCTATTTTTCAATAGCTAAAGCATAACATGATGCCAACACCAAAATGGGTGCCCGGTCAGAATGGGCTAACTGGGCCTGGGAAATGTAAATGTATATTCAATATTCCTTTAAGGTAGTGAATAGTGATGTGGACGATTACTCGTAGGCTTAGTTAGCCGTGTGGTGAGTTAATGACCACTTACTAATTAGAGGATGGTTTGCCCCACCTGTATAAAAGCAGGATTGCTGCAGGTTGGAGGAGGTTCAGTCTCACTTGAGGCTGAATAAGAGACAACAGGGGAGAACTGTGCAAGCCAGGGAAAAGCCTGTATAACAGTTCCTGCTTGTCTCTTGAATGTAGTTTTCAATTGTTCATGTTGTTTTTATTGGAACGTTGTTTTGGCCAGTTATTATTACATTTTTGTACTTTGTCGCCGAGTTGCACTGCACTTTTCAAGGTGAATAAAAAGCCTAAAATGTACCTGTGGACCTGTCAACTTCCTGGAGCCTCGATCTGGCCAACGGCCAGCATTATCACAGTATGGACAAACGACTACAAACTATAACCAAGCAGCAAACGGATCACAAACGGCTCTCACCATATTTCTGCTCAACAATCAAAACAGTTACAATGTGACTTGAAATGGGGAGAAGCACAGGTGAACACTAATCGGGCCAAACCAACTCCTGTCTGGTGATAGGGAGGATTATTTGTCAGGGACATTGTGTGCTAAAAAGGACTTTGGAAGAGGACTTTGGAAAACGAAATACTTGAGAAAGAAAAGAGCTACAAGCCCAAATGTACTGAAATGTATGTAACAGTTTTGTGACAGTTTGAGTGACTGTAACATGTTGTGGATCATGTTGACCCCTTTTTCATTTGTTCCTATGTTGTGGGAGGACCCAGGGGGTATATATGCTCTGAGAAATGGCATGTTCAGTCAGTCTACTGTCTGATACTGTCCGGAGCTGGTCGGGGAAGTTGTCAGTTTCTGAGGAGGTGATGATTTGCTTCATCATTTTTTTATAACCATGGTTGAAATGCATTTTTGGATCCAGATCTGTTGATCTGTTATTATAATGGTGTTTGATTTGCTTTATATTAAAAAGGCCTGATTTATAAATACTTGATTATATTATATTATATAATGATGATGATTTAACCCATTCTGACCGGGCACCCATTTTGGTGTTAGCATCATGTTATGCTTTAGCTATTGAAAAATAGCAGATCTACAAGCTCATATCGCGCCACCGAGTGGCGCGATACGAGCTTGTAGGTCTGATATTTTTGAAAAATCGAAGAGCGACTGACATTTCTAGAATCTGATCTCAGGTCAGAATGGGTTAAAATGATTGCTTTGATTTACATTATTTACAGTATATAATATGAAGTACTTGGTTTTGAATTAAACTTTTATTTTCTACTTTCAGATATTTGGTCTCCTTTGTTTGTTTATGTCACTTTATTAGTTAGTTTAAATAAACCTTGTTAAAACTCTGCCTAACTTGCCATCTCTGATGTTTATTGGGTCACATATACTGCCCTCACCTGAGACAGGGGTGTGACATTAACATTAACATTAACATTAACATTAACATTAACATTAACATTAACATTAAATGCCATTAACAATAAAGATGTTAATGTTTGTGTTAGCACCATTTGTTTCACATCACCATTACATCACCTAATCAACATGAGTTTGACTATTAGCGCCCCTCACTTCATACTGGTGTGATTTTGTTTTTGCCTATATGTCCAGCTTTGAGGGTTTGTGTAAACATAGCCTCGATACCCAGGCTTTCATTTCGTCTGCGCGAAAGATGAAAGCCTGGAAAAAGCCGTGGGCTGAACCAGTCTAAAAGTGGGAGTCAACCCTTCCGGGTGGGCGTCGCTCTAAATGATGTGACGTATCGCTGCACTAGGGGGGAGAGGAGGGGCCGGGGGTGACGGACAGATCGATGAGATCCAATCTGGGTGCGCGTTTTTCTGAGCCGCGGCCCTCCCATCTAGGCCAGAAATGTCTCTGCTTAGGTCAGGCTAGTGTAAACACAAACATTGTCCTAACACAGGCATCGAATGCCATTGACAATGAATGGCCAGATCTGAGCATTTGTCCCAGCACAAACATTAAATGCCATTGATAAAGAATGGCCAGCTTTGAGCGTTTGTGTAAACGACACAAACATTGAAGACGAAGGTGAGGACGCAAGAACGGAAAAGGTAGGCTATACTACAGCCTGTAACAGTAGCTTCAGAGCGCTAGCTGCTCCTCATTGTGTCCTTAAAGGTAGGCTATACTACAGCCTGTAACAGTTGCTTCAGAGCGCTGCTCCTCATGGTGTCCTTAAAGGTAGGCTATACTACAGCCTGTAACAGTTGCTTCAGAGCGCTAGCTGCTCCTCATGGTGTCCTTAAAGGTAGGCTATACTACAGCCTGTAACAGTTGCTTCAGAGCGCTGCTCCTCATTGTGTCCTTAAAGGTAGGCTATACTACAGCCTGTAACAGTAGCTTCAGAGCGCTGCTCCTCATTGTGTCCTTAAAGGTAGGCTATACTACAGCCTGTAACAGTAGCTTCAGAGCGCTGCTCCTCATGGTGTCCTTAAAGGTAGGCTATACTACAGCCTGTAACAGTAGCTTCAGAGCGCTGCTCCTCATGGTGTCCTTAAAGGTAGGCTATACTACAGCCTGTAACAGTCGCTTCAGAGCGCTGCTCCTCATCGTCTCCTTAAAGGTAGGCTATACTACAGCCTGTAACAGTTGCTTCAGAGCGCTAGCTGCTCCTCATGGTGTCCTTAAAGGTAGGCTATACTACAGCCTGTAACAGTTGCTTCAGAGCGCTGCTCCTCATTGTGTCCTTAAAGGTAGGCTATACTACAGCCTGTAACAGTAGCTTCAGAGCGCTGCTCCTCATCGTGTCCTTAAAGGTAGGCTATACTACAGCCTGTAACAGTAGCTTCAGAGCGCTAGCTGCTCCTCATTGTGTCCTTAAAGGTAGGCTATACTACAGCCTGTAACAGTTGAAAAGAGCGCTGCTCCTCATCGTGTCCTTAAAGGTAGGCTATACTACAGCCTGTAACGGTAGCTTCAGAGCGCTAGCTGCTCCTCATTGTGTCCTTAAAGGTAGGCTATACTACAGCCTGTAACAGTAGCTTCAGAGCGCTAGCTGCTCCTCATCGTCTCCTTAAAGGTAGGCTATACTACAGCCTGTAACAGTTGCTTCAGAGCGCTGCTCCTCATTGTGTCCTTAAAGGTAGGCTATACTACAGCCTGTAACAGTAGCTTCAGAGCGCTGCTCCTCATGGTGTCCTTAAAGGTAGGCTATACTACAGCCTGTAACAGTAGCTTCAGAGCGCTGCTCCTCATGGTGTCCTTAAAGGTAGGCTATACTACAGCCTGTAACAGTTGCCTCAGAGCGCTGCTCCTCATGGTGTCCTTAAAGGTAGGCTATACTACAGCCTGTAACAGTTGCTTCAGAGCGCTAGCTGCTCCTCATTGTGTCCTTAAAGGTAGGCTATACTACAGCCTGTAACAGTAGCTTCAGAGCGCTGCTCCTCATTGTGTCCTTAAAGGTAGGCTATACTACAGCCTGTAACAGTAGCTTCAGAGCGCTAGCTGCTCCTCATTGTGTCCTTAAAGGTAGGCTATACTACAGCCTGTAACAGTAGCTTCAGAGCGCTGCTCCTCATTGTGTCCTTAAAGGTAGGCTATACTACAGCCTGTAACAGTAGCTTCAGAGCGCTGCTCCTCATCGTGTCCTTAAAGGTAGGCTATACTACAGCCTGTAACAGTAGCTTCAGAGCGCTGCTCCTCATCGCGTCCTTAAAGGTAGGCTATACTACAGCCTGTAACAGTAGCTTCAGAGCGCTAGCTGCTCCTCATGGTGTCCTTAAAGGTAGGCTATACTACAGCCTGTAACAGTAGCTTCAGAGCGCTGCTCCTCATCGGGTCCTTAAAGGTAGGCTATACTACAGCCTGTAACAGTAGCTTCAGAGCGCTGCTCCTCATCGTCTCCTTAAAGGTAGGCTATACTACAGCCTGTAACAGTTGCTTCAGAGCGCTAGCTGCTCCTCATTGTGTCCTTAAAGGTAGGCTATACTACAGCCTGTAACGGTTGCTTCAGAGCGCTGCTCCTCATTGTGTCCTTAAAGGTAGGCTATACTACAGCCTGTAACAGTAGCTTCAGAGCGCTAGCTGCTCCTCATTGTGTCCTTAAAGGTAGGCTATACTACAGCCTGTAACAGTTGCTTCAGAGCGCTGCTCCTCATTGTGTCCTTAAAGGTAGGCTATACTACAGCCTGTAACAGTAGCTTCAGAGCGCTGCTCCTCATGGTGTCCTTAAAGGTAGGCTATACTACAGCCTGTAACAGATGCTTCAGAGCGCTGCTCCTCATCGTGTCCTTAAAGGTAGGCTATACTACAGCCTGTAACAGTAGCTTCAGAGCGCTGCTCCTCATCGTGTCCTTAAAGGTAGGCTATACTACAGCCTGTAACAGTTGCTTCAGAGCGCTGCTCCTCATTGTGTCCTTAAAGGTAGGCTATACTACAGCCTGTAACGGTTGCTTCAGAGCGCTAGCTGCTCCTCATCGTGTCCTTAAAGGTAGGCTATACTACAGCCTGTAACAGATGCTTCAGAGCGCTAGCTGCTCCTCATTGTGTCCTTAAAGGTAGGCTATACTACAGCCTGTAACAGATGCTTCAGAGCGCTGCTCCTCATTGTGTCCTTAAAGGTAGGCTATACTACAGCCTGTAACAGTTGCTTCAGAGCGCTGCTCCTCATCGTGTCCTTAAAGGTAGGCTATACTACAGCCTGTAACAGTAGCTTCAGAGCGCTAGCTGCTCCTCATCGTGTCCTTAAAGGTAGGCTATACTACAGCCTGTAACAGTAGCTTCAGAGCGCTGCTCCTCATGGTGTCCTTAAAGGTAGGCTATACTACAGCCTGTAACAGTTGCTTCAGAGCGCTAGCTGCTCCTCATGGTGTCCTTAAAGGTAGGCTATACTACAGCCTGTAACAGTCGCTTCAGAGCGCTAGCTGCTCCTCATGGTGTCCTTAAAGGTAGGCTATACTACAGCCTGTAACAGTTGCTTCAGAGCGCTGCTCCTCATCGTGTCCTTAAAGGTAGGCTATACTACAGCCTGTAACAGTTGCCTCAGAGCGCTGCTCCTCATTGTGTCCTTAAAGGTAGGCTATACTACAGCCTGTAACAGTTGCTTCAGAGCGCTGCTCCTCATTGTGTCCTTAAAGGTAGGCTATACTACAGCCTGTAACAGTAGCTTCAGAGCGCTAGCTGCTCCTCATGGTGTCCTTAAAGGTAGGCTATACTACAGCCTGTAACAGTAGCTTCAGAGCGCTGCTCCTCATTGTGTCCTTAAAGGTAGGCTATACTACAGCCTGTAACAGTAGCTTCAGAGCGCTGCTCCTCATTGTGTCCCTAAAGGTAGGCTATACTACAGCCTGTAACAGTTGCTTCAGAGCGCTGCTCCTCATCATGTCCTTAAAGGTAGGCTATACTACAGCCTGTAACAGTAGCTTCAGAGCGCTGCTCCTCATCGTGTCCTTAAAGGTAGGCTATACTACAGCCTGTAACAGTTGCTTCAGAGCGCTGCTCCTCATTGTGTCCTTAAAGGTAGGCTATACTACAGCCTGTAACAGTTGCTTCAGAGCGCTAGCTGCTCCTCATGGTGTCCTTAAAGGTAGGCTATACTACAGCCTGTAACAGTAGCTTCAGAGCGCTAGCTGCTCCTCATGGTGTCCTTAAAGGTAGGCTATACTACAGCCTGTAACAGTAGCTTCAGAGCGCTAGCTGCTCCTCATAGTGTCCTTAAAGGTAGGCTATACTACAGCCTGTAACAGTTGCTTCAGAGCGCTGCTCCTCATGGTGTCCTTAAAGGTAGGCTATACTACAGCCTGTAACAGTAGCTTCAGAGCGCTGCTCCTCATTGTGTCCTTAAAGGTAGGCTATACTACAGCCTGTAACAGTAGCTTCAGAGCGCTAGCTGCTCCTCATCGTGTCCTTAAAGGTAGGCTATACTACAGCCTGTAACAGTAGCTTCAGAGCACTAGCTGCTCCTCATGGTGTCCTTAAAGGTAGGCTATACTACAGCCTGTAACAGTTGCTTCAGAGCGCTAGCTGCTCCTCATCGTGTCCTTAAAGGTAGGCTATACTACAGCCTGTAACAGTCGCTTCAGAGCGCTAGCTGCTCCTCATTGTGTCCTTAAAGGTAGGCTATACTACAGCCTGTAACAGTTGCTTCAGAGCGCTGCTCCTCATTGTGTCCTTAAAGGTAGGCTATACTACAGCCTGTAACAGTTGCTTCAGAGCGCTGCTCCTCATTGTGTCCTTAAAGGTAGGCTATACTACAGCCTGTAACAGTTGCTTCAGAGCGCTGCTCCTCATTGTGTCCTTAAAGGTAGGCTATACTACAGCCTGTAACAGTTGCTTCAGAGCGCTGCTCCTCATTGTGTCCTTAAAGGTAGGCTATACTACAGCCTGTAACAGTAGCTTCAGAGCGCTAGCTGCTCCTCATCGTGTCCTTAAAGGTAGGCTATACTACAGCCTGTAACAGTTGCTTCAGAGCGCTAGCTGCTCCTCATTGTGTCCTTAAAGGTAGGCTATACTACAGCCTGTAACAGTTGCTTCAGAGCGCTGCTCCTCATTGTGTCCTTAAAGGTAGGCTATACTACAGCCTGTAACAGTAGCTTCAGAGCGCTGCTCCTCATTGTGTCCTTAAAGGTAGGCTATACTACAGCCTGTAACAGTAGCTTCAGAGCGCTGCTCCTCATTGTGTCCCTAAAGGTAGGCTATACTACAGCCTGTAACAGTTGCTTCAGAGCGCTGCTCCTCATCATGTCCTTAAAGGTAGGCTATACTACAGCCTGTAACAGTAGCTTCAGAGCGCTGCTCCTCATCGTGTCCTTAAAGGTAGGCTATACTACAGCCTGTAACAGTTGCTTCAGAGCACTAGCTGCTCCTCATGGTGTCCTTAAAGGTAGGCTATACTACAGCCTGTAACAGTTGCTTCAGAGCGCTGCTCCTCATCATGTCCTTAAAGGTAGGCTATACTACAGCCTGTAACAGTTGCTTCAGAGCGCTAGCTGCTCCTCATGGTGTCCTTAAAGGTAGGCTATACTACAGCCTGTAACAGTTGCTTCAGAGCGCTAGCTGCTCCTCATCGTCTCCTTAAAGGTAGGCTATACTACAGCCTGTAACAGTAGCTTCAGAGCGCTAGCTGCTCCTCATCGTCTCCTTAAAGGTAGGCTATACTACAGCCTGTAACAGTTGCTTCAGAGCGCTAGCTGCTCCTCATGGTGTCCTTAAAGGTAGGCTATACTACAGCCTGTAACAGTCGCTTCAGAGCGCTGCTCCTCATGGTGTCCTTAAAGGTAGGCTATACTACAGCCTGTAACAGTTGCTTCAGAGCGCTAGCTGCTCCTCATGGTGTCCTTAAAGGTAGGCTATACTACAGCCTGTAACAGTAGCTTCAGAGCGCTGCTCCTCATTGTGTCCTTAAAGGTAGGCTATACTACAGCCTGTAACAGTAGCTTCAGAGCGCTGCTCCTCATTGTGTCCTTAAAGGTAGGCTATACTACAGCCTGTAACAGTTGCTTCAGAGCGCTGCTCCTCATCGTGTCCTTAAAGGTAGGCTATACTACAGCCTGTAACAGTAGCTTCAGAGCGCTAGCTGCTCCTCATCGTCTCCTTAAAGGTAGGCTATACTACAGCCTGTAACAGTAGCTTCAGAGCGCTAGCTGCTCCTCATTGTGTCCTTAAAGGTAGGCTATACTACAGCCTGTAACAGTAGCTTCAGAGCGCTGCTCCTCATTGTGTCCTTAAAGGTAGGCTATACTACAGCCTGTAACAGTTGCTTCAGAGCGCTAGCTGCTCCTCATTGTGTCCTTAAAGGTAGGCTATACTACAGCCTGTAACAGTAGCTTCAGAGCGCTAGCTGCTCCTCATGGTGTCCTTAAAGGTAGGCTATACTACAGCCTGTAACAGTTGCTTCAGAGCGCTAGCTGCTCCTCATTGTGTCCTTAAAGGTAGGCTATACTACAGCCTGTAACAGTAGCTTCAGAGCGCTAGCTGCTCCTCATTGTGTCCTTAAAGGTAGGCTATACTACAGCCTGTAACAGTTGCTTCAGAGCGCTGCTCCTCATCGTCTCCTTAAAGGTAGGCTATACTACAGCCTGTAACAGTAGCTTCAGAGCGCTAGCTGCTCCTCATTGTGTCCTTAAAGGTAGGCTATACTACAGCCTGTAACAGTAGCTTCAGAGCGCTGCTCCTCATTGTGTCCTTAAAGGTAGGCTATACTACAGCCTGTAACAGTTGCTTCAGAGCGCTAGCTGCTCCTCATTGTGTCCTTAAAGGTAGGCTATACTACAGCCTGTAACAGTTGCTTCAGAGCGCTGCTCCTCATCGTGTCCTTAAAGGTAGGCTATACTACAGCCTGTAACAGTAGCTTCAGAGCGCTGCTCCTCATTGTGTCCTTAAAGGTAGGCTATACTACAGCCTGTAACAGTAGCTTCAGAGCGCTGCTCCTCATCGTGTCCTTAAAGGTAGGCTATACTACAGCCTGTAACAGTAGCTTCAGAGCGCTAGCTGCTCCTCATTGTGTCCTTAAAGGTAGGCTATACTACAGCCTGTAACAGTTGCTTCAGAGCGCTAGCTGCTCCTCATTGTGTCCTTAAAGGTAGGCTATACTACAGCCTGTAACAGTTGCTTCAGAGCGCTGCTCCTCATTGTGTCCTTAAAGGTAGGCTATACTACAGCCTGTAACAGTAGCTTCAGAGCGCTGCTCCTCATTGTGTCCTTAAAGGTAGGCTATACTACAGCCTGTAACAGTTGCTTCAGAGCGCTGCTCCTCATTGTGTCCTTAAAGGTAGGCTATACTACAGCCTGTAACAGTTGCTTCAGAGCGCTGCTCCTCATTGTGTCCTTAAAGGTAGGCTATACTACAGCCTGTAACAGTTGCTTCAGAGCGCTGCTCCTCATCGTGTCCTTAAAGGTAGGCTATACTACAGCCTGTAACAGTAGCTTCAGAGCGCTAGCTGCTCCTCATTGTGTCCTTAAAGGTAGGCTATACTACAGCCTGTAACAGTAGCTTCAGAGCGCTAGCTGCTCCTCATCGTGTCCTTAACGGTAGGCTATACTACAGCCTGTAACAGTTGCTTCAGAGCGCTGCTCCTCATTGTGTCCTTAAAGGTAGGCTATACTACAGCCTGTAACAGTTGCTTCAGAGCGCTAGCTGCTCCTCATCGCGTCCTTAAAGGTAGGCTATACTACAGCCTGTAACAGTTGCTTCAGAGCGCTGCTCCTCATCGTCTCCTTAAAGGTAGGCTATACTACAGCCTGTAACAGTAGCTTCAGAGCGCTAGCTGCTCCTCATGGTGTCCTTAAAGGTAGGCTATACTACAGCCTGTAACAGTTGCTTCAGAGCGCTAGCTGCTCCTCATGGTGTCCTTAAAGGTAGGCTATACTACAGCCTGTAACAGTAGCTTCAGAGCGCTGCTCCTCATCATGTCCTTAAAGGTAGGCTATACTACAGCCTGTAACAGTTGCTTCAGAGCGCTAGCTGCTCCTCATGGTGTCCTTAAAGGTAGGCTATACTACAGCCTGTAACAGTAGCTTCAGAGCGCTGCTCCTCATCATGTCCTTAAAGGTAGGCTATACTACAGCCTGTAACAGTTGCTTCAGAGCGCTAGCTGCTCCTCATTGTGTCCTTAAAGGTAGGCTATACTACAGCCGGTAACAGTTGCTTCAGAGCGCTAGCTGCTCCTCATCGTGTCCTTAAAGGTAGGCTATACTACAGCCTGTAACAGTTGCTTCAGAGCGCTGCTCCTCATTGTGTCCTTAAAGGTAGGCTATACTACAGCCTGTAACAGTAGCTTCAGAGCGCTGCTCCTCATGGTGTCCTTAAAGGTAGGCTATACTACAGCCTGTAACAGTAGCTTCAGAGCGCTAGCTGCTCCTCATTGTGTCCTTAAAGGAAGGCTATACTACAGCCTGTAACAGTTGCTTCAGAGCGCTAGCTGCTCCTCATTGTGTCCTTAAAGGTAGGCTATACTACAGCCTGTAACAGTAGCTTCAGAGCGCTGCTCCTCATCGCGTCCTTAAAGGTAGGCTATACTACAGCCTGTAACAGTTGCTTCAGAGCGCTAGCTGCTCCTCATGGTGTCCTTAAAGGTAGGCTATACTACAGCCTGTAACAGTAGCTTCAGAGCGCTAGCTGCTCCTCATCGTCTCCTTAAAGGTAGGCTATACTACAGCCTGTAACAGTAGCTTCAGAGCGCTAGCTGCTCCTCATCGTCTCCTTAAAGGTAGGCTATACTACAGCCTGTAACAGTAGCTTCAGAGCGCTAGCTGCTCCTCATCGTCTCCTTAAAGGTAGGCTATACTACAGCCTGTAACAGTTGCTTCAGAGCGCTAGCTGCTCCTCATCGTCTCCTTAAAGGTAGGCTATACTACAGCCTGTAACAGTAGCTTCAGAGCGCTAGCTGCTCCTCATTGTGTCCTTAAAGGTAGGCTATACTACAGCCTGTAACAGTTGCTTCAGAGCGCTAGCTGCTCCTCATCGTGTCCTTAAAGGTAGGCTATACTACAGCCTGTAACAGTAGCTTCAGAGCGCTAGCTGCTCCTCATCGTGTCCTCAAAGGTAGGCTATACTACAGCCTGTAACAGTAGCTTCAGAGCGCTAGCTGCTCCTCATCGTCTCCTTAAAGGTAGGCTATACTACAGCCTGTAACAGTTGCTTCAGAGCGCTGCTCCTCATTGTGTCCTTAAAGGTAGGCTATACTACAGCCTGTAACAGTAGCTTCAGAGCGCTAGCTGCTCCTCATAGTGTCCTTAAAGGTAGGCTATACTACAGCCTGTAACAGTAGCTTCAGAGCGCTAGCTGCTCCTCATGGTGTCCTTAAAGGTAGGCTATACTACAGCCTGTAACAGTAGCTTCAGAGCGCTGCTCCTCATCGTGTCCTTAAAGGTAGGCTATACTACAGCCTGTAACAGTAGCTTCAGAGCGCTGCTCCTCATCATGTCCTTAAAGGTAGGCTATACTACAGCCTGTAACAGTAGCTTCAGAGCGCTGCTCCTCATCGTGTCCTTAAAGGTAGGCTATACTACAGCCTGTAACAGTAGCTTCAGAGCGCTAGCTGCTCCTCATCGTGTCCTGAAAGGTAGGCTATACTACAGCCTGTAACAGTTGCTTCAGAGCGCTGCTCCTCATCGTCTCCTTAAAGGTAGGCTATACTACAGCCTGTAACAGTAGCTTCAGAGCGCTAGCTGCTCCTCATCATGTCCTTAAAGGTAGGCTATACTACAGCCTGTAACAGTTGCTTCAGAGCGCTAGCTGCTCCTCATTGTGTCCTTAAAGGTAGGCTATACTACAGCCTGTAACAGTAGCTTCAGAGCGCTAGCTGCTCCTCATGGTGTCCTTAAAGGTAGGCTATACTACAGCCTGTAACAGTTGCTTCAGAGCGCTAGCTGCTCCTCATGGTGTCCTTAAAGGTAGGCTACACTACAGCCTGTAACAGTAGCTTCAGAGCGCTAGCTGCTCCTCATCGTGTCCTTACGAATACCAAAGAAGGGGATCATATCACTTCTTAGATGTTTACACTGGCCCCCTGTCCATCAAATAATTGATTTCAAAATACTCATGCTGCATGGTTTGGACGAGGCCAAAGAGTGCATTTCACTGCATGAACCATCCATCCACACATCGGTCATCTGGGACGGACGGGCCTGACTTCTGCACCGAGGATCAGAAGTAAACGTTGAGAAGCAGCGTTTACCTTTCATCTATTCACTATAGCGCTGCACTCTGAAGGTATTCTCTTGTGTAAAGCACTTTGAATGAATTGCCGTGTTGCTGAAATGTGATACAGTAGAAATAAACATGGCTATGTGTACCCTGAGAGGCTCGGTATCCAAATTTGAGGACACATGGGGCCCCTTCCTCGCACTATAGTAAATGACTTGCAGTTTCAAGATATTCCAGATTGAATGAGTTTAATCCTAGATTCCCGACGTAGCTGGGTTGTTCAGTGTATTTATTATTAGGAGCCATGTGTGGATGCACTGCCACGTCCATTGTGTTTTGAAAGGGTGACCAATGACCATGCCATGTTGTCTTGTCTTGTCTTGTCGTATGTTTGTCTTGTTTTTGTTTTTAAACTTAATTGGTTCAGGTTATGTGGTTATCAATGTCGCTTCCATGTTAGCATAGGACTATGCAACTTTTTATTTTATTTGATGCTGCCACAATATTTTGTGTATGGTGTTCACAACATTTATATACGTACATGTTATTTCTTTGATATGTTCTGTATGGGTGTGTCACATATACTGTCATTTTGTTTGATTTCCTGTATACCCTGAGTCTTGAATAAACAAAAACAGTGAAAAAAAAAGAAATAAACATGGCTTGCCTTGCCTTAGGCCAGTCTACAAAACGAGTTGTCAAAGAGTCCTTAATAATAGACGGTTTGCTAGCCTGATCTCGTCATTCAGGTCATTCCGGTCCTTTGATTTTAACACAGACTTTGGAAACGGACACTAGCCCACCCAGGACCCCATGGGCTCCGGAGTTTATAGCAACCCCTCCCCCTCCTCAAAGCTCTTCCTGCTTCCACCCATCGTTGGCCATCGGACCTCTGCCCCCTCCATGGGAGCTTTACGCTGCTTACGACCCACAGCGGACCCACCGTAATCGACGGGGGACGGGCTCGACGAACGGGGGAGCCACTGGAGCTGAGCGGGCTTCATTAACAGCGGTACATTAACTGTAAATCTTCCCCTTCGCTCCCCTCCCCTTCGCTCCCTCTCTCTCTCTCTCTCTCTCTCTCTCTCTCCCCCTCCCCTCCCCTTCACTCCCTCTCTCTCTCTCTCTCTCTCTCTCTCTCTCTCTCTCTCTCTCTCTCTCTCTCGCTCCCCCTCCCCTCTCAAGGTCCCTGTTCAGACCTTCAGGTGAGAGGGCTCAAGCCACGGCTAAAGACACACACACACACACACACACACACACACACACACACACACACGACAGTATGTGCAATAAAAGGCATCCGCTTTCATGGCCCTCAGCAGTGAGATTGGAGACCTCCCACTCCACTCCGAGCCATTAACTTTACCCTTTCACAGCAGGCGGGGGGTGGGGGGGGGGGGTGGGGGGGGGGGGGTGGGAGCGGGCACAGAGTCACAGAGCTCCCATAATCCCTGGCTTTTCCTCCATGTGACCTTCATACACAGGCCAAAGAAAGAGACTGTGTGTGTGTGTGTGTGTGTGTGTGTGTGTGTGTGTGTGTGTGTGTGTGTGTGTGTGTGTGTGTGTGTGTGTGTGTGTGTGTGTGTGTGTGTGTGTGTGTGTGTGTGTGTGTGTGTGTGTGTGTAAATGGTGCATTATTACAGGTACAGGTACACGCAAAGTTGTCTGTTTCAACCAAGCCTCCGTAGTCAATGTGAGTCTCAGTTGAACAGCCCCCTTGAAGGGGGCTGTTCAACTGAGACTTGGATTCTTTGTGAAGGGGGCCCCTTCACAAAGGAATACAAGAAGACTCGCCCCGTTTCTGTTTTCCTCCCAGAATTATCCCCAGTGAGGGGTGGGAGAGGCTGGACAGCAGACGGCTGGATTTTGAATTTCTCTAACTATAAACTTTCATGACAGCAGAACAGCCTAAGTACAAATATAATTTATGAAAAGCTACTACAGTGAAGTCTGTTCACAGAAGTTGTTGTAGGATATGTGGGGATTATCTGACGAGGTACCATTTGAGGGGGCAAAACCTTACATATACTAAATAATACTAAATTGTTTATAGGGTCAATATAAGTAATATAATATAGCCTTTCCACAGGAGTATCTTTTTATATTTTTCCAAAAAGAATACAAACAGCCAATAGCATATTACAAAGTTATCCCCCTCACTGGGGAAAATTCCGGGAGGAAAAACGGGCAAGCACCGGGGTGAGTCTTCTTGTTACCTCACAAAGAATCCAAGGTCTTATATACAAGGAATGATCTCAACCCAGGTCCCTCCTCTCACCGGACATGAAATGGGCGCTTCCTGACTTTTGACCAATCAGACTAAGTCAGTAGCTGTTTCCGGTAGAGAGAGACAAAGACATGTCCTTTCTTAACATATAGACCTCTAACGGAGTTCTAACTTTTGAAATAAACCAATAATGATGATACAATGAGAACGTAGTTAATTAAACATAACGGAAGTATATAAACCGAACAGACTCTATTATTAAGAAATTAATTAAACAGTTTAACCCAGTAAAGAAAACTATAATCATGAAAATACCCTGTCTTATAGTATATTTTAAATCAGTACAAAAATGCACTCACTTTAGTAACTGTTTCATAGCGTTTCTCATTATTCTATACTGAAAGAAGATTGTTAAGAGTCCCTAGCCAGGCCCAGGCCGTAGCGTAACGGTCTGGGCACCGGACTGGTGATCCAGTCGCAGTGTGCCGCGGGTTCGACTCCCGGACCCGACACGGCCTTTACTGCATGTCATCCCCCATCTCTCTCCCGTTTCCTGTCAGCCTACTGTCTGTCCCTTCAAAAATCAATAAAAGGCGTAAGCCGCAAAAAAATATCTTAAAAAAAAAAGAAAAGAGTCCCTAGCCAAAGATTCTAGATTGATTCTCAACAGAGGAGCAGTGTTGAAGTGTAAACATTCTTTACTATGGTAAATAAGGAGTCTTTGAGTCTACAGCAGGTTTCTAACAGAAGGAACATTTTAAGTGTAAACATTCTTTACTATGGTAAATAAGGAGTCTTTGAGTCTACAGCAGGTTTCTAACAGAAGGAACATTTTAAGTGTAAACATTCTTTACTATGGTAAATAAGGAGTCTTTGAGTCTACAGCAGGTTTCTAACAGAAGGAACATTTTAAGTGTAAACATTCTTTACTATGGTAAATAAGGAGTCTTTGAGTCTACAGCAGGTTTCTAACAGAAGGAACATTTTAAGTGTAAACATTCTTTACTATGGTAAATAAGGAGTCTTTGAGTCTACAGCAGGTTTCTAACAGAAGGAACATTTTAAGTGTAAACATTCTTTACTATGGTAAATAAGGAGTCTTTGAGTCTACAGCAGGTTTCTAACAGAAGGAACATTTTAAGTGTAAACATTCTTTACTATGGTAAATAAGGAGTCTTTGAGTCTACAGCAGGTTTCTAACAGAAGGAACATTTTAAGTGTAAACATTCTTTACTATGGTAAATAAGGAGTCTTTGAGTCTACAGCAGGTTTCTAACAGAAGGGACATTTTAAGTGTAAACATTCTTTACTATGGTAAATAAGGAGTCTTTGAGTCTACAGCAGGTTTCTAACAGAAGGAACATTTTAAGTGTAAACATTCTTTACTATGGTAAATAAGGAGTCTTTGAGTCTACAGCAGGTTTCTAACAGAAGGGACATTTTAAGTGTAAACATTCTTTACTATGGTAAATAAGGAGTCTTTGAGTCTACAGCAGGTTTCTAACAGAAGGAACATTTTCGCTGCATGAGTCAACAGATTTTGTCAGAGAGAACTTCTTGTTTAGTTTCAACATTACATACTCAAGTAGTTATGAAATATGCTATATAAGATTCACCACTAGAAGTGTAATCTTTCATCAGAATTTGGCTTCAACTTAAAATTAATTGCATTCACGCAGTAAAATCCTCAGTGCTATATAAGTGAAATTATTTTTGGTTAAAACAAAAACAAAAGTTAAAAGTATTTAATCATTACATGGCTATAGAGTTCATTAACAGGGGTCGCCATTTCTCTCCAGCTCTTTAATAAGCAGAGAACACGTTAAGGTATAGGTATTTCATCCAATCAGGATAGATTTGGTAATATTAATGTACACTCTCACAGTTTACACATTGGGGGCACGATGAAGAAATTATGCTTTTATTCACGGTGGAGGAAAATTCCGTCCTTCCTAATTAATATTTGCGTTCTGTTGGATGTACTCATAAGTGGTAAATGTTGTATTTATTTTATATATAACGCTTTTATCCAAGTCACTGTACCCGGTGTGCATTTCATTCACCAATTCACATACAGTACATTCACACACCGATGGCAGCGGAAACCATGCAAGGCACCAACCTGCACATCGGGGGCAATTTGGGCTTCAGAGTCTTGCGTCAAGGAGGACACTTTGACACTAACTCTGGCAGAGACTGGGATGGAACTGGTAACCTTGGTGCACCTCAACTGCCCTCCATACCTGAAACAGTCACTGGTACTATATACATCTCCCATACCCCACTTAGAAATACTCACCATCCCTACTTTGCTATTCCCAGAAGAATATTCTCTGTATCCGGACGCAGGTCATTCCATTACAAAGCCCCATTTGACTGGGAACAACCTTCCCCTTTGTCTCAGATCTGTGACCTCTCCCCGGCCGCTTCAGGACTTTTCTGTATTCACACCTCAAAACAACCTGTTCAACCTGTTCATGCTACTAACACTGCCCGTACTGCTGTTTACTTCTGAGCCCTGTTCCAAATCACTGTACTGTACTAGTCTCAATATGCCTGTCCAAAAAGAGTTGGGGGATGGGGGAGTGGGTGGGAGAGGATGAGCAAGCAAACTGTATCCGTACATGTCTGTATTGTCTATTGTGCCACTGTCTATCTGTGTAACTGCACTGTACTGTATGTAATGTTTTTCCCTGTATGCGGGACCCCCTCTAAAATGAGATGCTGCATCCCAAGGGGCGATCCTTTCAATACATTCTGACCAAATTCTTCCCATCCGGCCACTCTACCCCTGAGTCACCCTCAGCTGGAACCTTTAAATATACATGGCTTGACAGATATATGCACATTGCACTGCAGTCCCTTAGTGGCACCAGGCACTTTGAGTCTCGTGTATACGACCAACAGTCTGAAAAACATATTTTCACCCAAACAACACAAAAAGCATTCCCCGCCCCGGGCCGGTGTTATTAAGGACTTTTAGTTTAACCCTGAATCATCATCATCATCACTATAACCATACTGACACGGCGGCCATTTTGCCGTTAGTCCATACAGGTTGGTGGTGCATGCGGCGTTTCACGTGGTTTACGGTCTGCGTTAACCTTTTGCACTCTGCCATGCTGCTGCTACTGCTGCTGCTGCTGCAGAGATGATGCATGCAGCCAGAGTGCTTTGTTTGTTTCTGATCCCCAAGGGTGGGGAATAAAGGACCGCCCGAGAGAGAGAGAGAGAGAGAGAGAGAGAGAGAGAGAGAGAGAGAGAGAGAGATAGAGAGAGAGAGAGAGAGAGAGAGAGAGAGAGAGAGAGAGAGAGAGAGAGAGAGAGAGAGAGAGAGAGAGAGAGAGAGAGAGAGAGAGAGAGAGAGCCCTGAAAGTGTGGAGACAGACAGGGCGAAATGGAACAAGAGAGAGAGAGGAGGAGGAGGAGGAGGAAGGACCTCAGCTGGAACCTTTAAAGGGGACTATATGGCTTGTCCTGAGGGACAGATATATGCACAGTCCCTTTAGTGCCAGCAGGCACTTTGAGTTCACCTCGCTTTAGCACAGACAAATGGATGTGCATTAGTGAGGATGTGCATGTGTGTGTGTGTGTGTGTGTGTGTGTGTGTGTGTGTGACACATTGTGTGCCTGCATGTGTAGGCCTACATGTTGAGGAGGTACTTGAATCTACCGAACATTGGTGAGCCCTTGTTGGATCATTCCAATATGAAAGAAGAGTGTGTTAATATACAGTAAAAGAGTATGTTAATACTCCTCAAACCCTGGATAGCCATACATGGAGACGACTGCAGGTGGATCATCACCTAGAACTGTATATTTTGAGCCTGCCAGCAACTCTACATCTCTGACCTCAAACCCTTAAGTCACATTATGGAGCTGAACTGTTCTGACATTCTTGTTACGGTTTCGAACCCGGGTTCGAACCCCCCCACCCCAACCTTCCACTTCTGGTGTTCCTGGGCACAACCCACTGCACCATCACCACTCTTCCACCTAGTCAGGTCCACCTCTGTGTTCCCCTCCCCCTCTGACGAGCTGCCTGGGTGTGGCACTGCACACCTGTTTCCATTCTACATTGATCACCAGAGTCTTCAAGAACCCTGCCTTCCCTCCACTCCTTGCCAGATCTTCCCATAGAAACGCCTGGCAAGTACAGTTTTCTCTCTGCTCTGTTGCTGCTCGTACCCAGTAGAGCTTTTTTGTGTGTTTAGCTGCAGTATTAGCTGTTTGCTAATTTGTTCCTCTCATCCTCCAGACCTGGCTATCTGCCGTGCCACGCCTGGATCTCGTCACCACTTTGTTCATGGACTGTTTGTTTGGCTGCCGATCTACAAGCTCGTCCCCGACTACTCTCTTGGATTTCCCCAAAGTATAGCTTTATATTATATATATCCTCATAGATACATATCTACCTATTTATATGATAAGAGTATTTATGTATTTATATGGATTTATATATATAACTATACATTATCATTATCCTGCTCAATTTGGACAATAAAGTGCTTAATTGTCTTCCTGTCTCCTGAGTGGTTGCATTTTGGGTTCAGAACACAACTCAGTCTTAACAATTCTGTTATGTTGATCCTTCCCCACCCGTCCTTCCTCTTCGATGTCTCCCTTTTGACTGATACCTGTCCATTCAGACTCCACGCATCCAGGAGAAACTAAAGTTCTCAACAGGCCCGGAAATTAAGGCCTTAATTGCCGGCACTTAGATCTCCATATATGGAGCTGACTTGTTCTGACATTCCATATGTTGATCTGACCGTATCAAACCCTGTACACTCAAGACACGCTCCATATACTGTATGGCCAGTACAGAATTAATTCCATATGTTGATCTGACCCCCTACGTGGATTACAGACGTGTGCACCTGGTGACTTGGTGCAACAATAGATAGATTCATATTCATGCCATCATTTGTATACTTGATACTACAGTGTTGCGCAAAATAGCTCGCAATGCTGTACTTTTTGTTTCGTTTTCTTTCTTTCCTCCCAAAATAGGGATGCTAGGTTTGTTTAGTTTAGTTTATTTAGGATCCCCATTAGCTGCTACACCTGGCAACAGCTATTCTTCCTGGGGTCCTCACAGAATAATATACATACAAAAATTTAAATAAGAACAACATTACAGATATCACAAAATAAATACATTAAAGCATAACAACCATGCAACAACCGTGCATTCACTCTAGATTACATTAAAATAAACAATTACAATTTACCATGTATATAAAAAGTCCTTCAGTCTTTTCTTAAAATGCCTTTTACCCTTAATTTCTGTGATGCATACTGGTAGAGAGTTCCAGAAAGGCATTGCCCGGTACATTACTGTATTCTTCATTGCATCAGTTCTTGGCTTAGGCACTGTAAATCGACCCATTGCAACATGTCTGGTATTATGTATATGTCTATCGCTGGTATAATGAATATTTTTATATAAGCATTTTGGTTTTTTATTTGAACAAATGTTCCTAAAAAATCCAGCCAGACTGGCAGCTAATCTCTGCTCCACCAACAGCCATGACAGCTTCTGATGATTTAACAGTGTACTAGATCTAGTATTGCAGTTCAGGGCAAGGCGAGCTGCCTTATTCTGGGAAAAGTGTTTAAGCCTGTCTGTGGGTTTTATCAATATTTAACCAATGAAAAGTATTAACAATATGACTAAATAATTACTGTATTGGAACAGTACAGTACTTTTCCTGAAAAGCAACGGTTTTGAACATACAAGCTCCCCACGCGACACCCACAGCCTCAATGTGCTAGCTATACTATAGCACTTAGCACCCTTATTCCTATTAACCCATTCTGTCCTGAGATCAGATTCATACGAGGTTTCTACTGGACACACACTGGTCTGATTAACCCATTCTGACCTGAGATCAGATTCTAAAAATGTCAGTCGCTCTTCGATTTTTCAAAAATAGCAGACCTATACAAGCTCGTATCGCGCCACTCGGTGGCGCGATATGAGCTTGTAGATCTGCTATTTTTCAATAGCTAAAGCATAACATAGTGCTAACACCAAAATGGGTGCCCGGTCAGAATGTGTTAATTCTGCATTTCAACCACGAACCACCATTTGATGATATTTACTAAATATCAATATATAATAATATAATATAATGGTGGTTCGTGGCTGAAATGCAGAATAAATAATGTATACCTTAATAAATATTAAATATTATTTAGCCTCGCAGACCAAAAACTAAAGAATATTTTGTTATCGTTGGATAAGATTTTGTCCACATGTCCATGCTGTATTGACGTGGTATATCGTTAGGAGAGATAACAGGCAAACGTTGAACAAATTAACAATTCTTCTACATTCTCTAATTGTCTAGACTTCTTGTAAATGTAGTAATGCAGATGTTTAACTATAATTTAACTCTTGAGAGCGTAATATGAAACTAAGGATCAGGATTTCTCTTCATGTAGTGGCTTTTATAAAAACTGCTCTCAGAAACAGCTCAACTTATTTTGTCGTATTTGTGATGTCATCAGGGTCACCCTACTTTGTATAATTCCTCCCTCTCTTCAGTCTTCAGTTCCAAATTTGCATTTCCACTTTCTTTAATTACAATGTCCGCCATTGTTGATTTTCCAAGCTGGCATGGAATGGAAACAAGCCTGTGTTTATCTAGCATCAGTATTATAATGACTCAAATATTAAATAAGTTGCATATCAGCGCCCCCACCACCTCAGGACATTGTGGTACTGCAGCTAAAACTGCTTCAGAAGCAAAAAAGAAATGCCATGGACTAGTTATATCATATATAACTATATATATATATATATATATATATATATATATATATATATAGTTTATTCTTTGCCTATTGAGCAGTTTTCTGGCATTGTGGGAGTAATTGCCTTTTGATAATTGCATTGTGTGACTTTATGTTGTATTGAGTTACTCCAGCCCACAAATCGACACACACGCACGCACGCACGCACGCACGCACGCACGCACGCACGCACGCACGCACGGCGCACACACACACACGGTGTGATTTTTATAACCCTGGAATAGTGTGCGTGCAAATACAAAATGTAATGTTGTGTTTTGTGTACAATGATGGATAGGGGAAGAAAATGTATTGCAATGGTTTTCTCGCGTGTGTCAAATGGGCTTTCACTGTGCCTATTAAATGGAAACCAGCATCAATCCTCATATACTGTACAGACGTACAGTGGCCAGTGCAGCTGTTTCATTTTCCCCGTAGACAGTCAAATCTGCCATGTTAATTCAACTCAGAGATTGTACACATGTAACCAAATGGACGCTGGAAATGAAAACTGGTTTCTTGATATGGACCCCTTGATAAGTTGATATGGATAAATGGTCCATTTGGTTACATTTGTACTCTCTCAGGGCCCCTTTTCCACCGGGGATATGAACCAGTGTGGTTCCCTTTTTTCCGCCTATAATAATTATTGAACCAGTTCAGAGTGTTTCCATTGAAAATGAATTGGTTCTTAAACATTGGTTCGGAACTGGAACCTAAAAATGGCTGCCGGTTCCGTGAAAGCACCTTAAGGTTACAAGAATCAAATGCAGTTCTAGAACCAAAGTTATTTTGGTGGAAAAGGTGTCCCTGTGTTATAATTGGATAAATATCAAGCAACCAGTTTCCATTTCCAGTGCAAAATCAGATTTCAAATGCCTTAAACAGCATCACCTGGCAGCAGTGTGGAAATAGCTAAGACGCCCTTTTAACTGTTTGTAACAACAGCCTGTAAATAAGCAAAGAGACCCTTTGGTTGTACCGTTTGTATCAAAAGCTTGTAAATATCTAAGACCCAGAAGAAAACCCTTTACCTGTACTTTTTGTTGGAAATATACTGCTCAAAACATCCTGCCTTGGGCGGAAAATAAAGAATGTTTTGTGTTTTGAGCACTATTTCCAAAAGAAAGTACAGGTTTAGGGGTTTTCTTCCGTGTGGGTCTTAGATATTTACAAGGTTTTGCTATGCAAACGGTACAACTGAAGGGTCTCTTAGCTTATTTACAGGCTTTTGTTACTGGCTTTAGTTCTGACAAACTATTGGTCTGACTGTCATTAAACCGACACCCTTCCCTAACCCTAACCGCGATGGGTGATTTCTCACTTATCCCATTCTGACCTGAGATCAGATTCATACAAGGTTTCCACTGGACACACACTGGTCTGATTAACCCATTCTGACCTGAGATCAGATTCTAAAAATGTCAGTCGTTCTTCGATTTTTCAAAAAAATAGCAGACCTACAAGCTCGTAGCGCGCCACTCGGTGGCGCGCTACGAGCTTGTAGATCTGCTATTTTTCAATAGCTAAAGCATAACATGATGCTGACACCAAAATGGGTTCCCGTTCAGAATGGGTTAATGTACTTGCCACTTGAGTGGCAAGTACATTAAGTGAGTTCCTTTATAGTAACTTAGATCCATACTTGCATGCAGTTGTCTTGGAGACAACAATGGCACAAGGACATAATATTTATAACAATTTACCTGTATAGACCAGAGTGAATATACTGACAGCTTCTGTGTGGAACAAGGACTTTACATACATTAAAAAGAGATAGAACGAGACATAAGAGCATATGTACAGTAGGTCTCATTTGGTGTAGCAAAGCTCTCCACACTCCAGACATCGTCACGCTATCAGGCGAAGCTTTACTTTGCACACAGATATGTCTCGCTCTCGGAGATGACACCTTAAGCAGTAAGGGATCAGGAGGGCTCCTTTAACGCCTCTTCACGTTGCTGTATGTCACACGTCTCTGTATACAGTTGACAGCATCTTCCTACAGTAGCTCCAAAGCATGTATTCACCATAAACCAATAACAATACATAAAGCCTGCTATATTATACTCTCTTTCTCCTCTCCTTTTTTTAGAGGCCCTTAGTTCCAACTGACATGACAGACACTTCTATATCAGCCTATACTGACTTTCTCCAAAGCGTCACAATATAACGTTTGGCGCCGTAGGTCAGTAGATGTATCTACTGCATGGGCATCTGATGTGATTTTGTCCCTTCTAGAATCTGCTATCAATCCACTCCAGTAACTGTACTACTGATCCAGTAACTGTACTACTGACCGCGTGGCCTCCAGTACCACTACTGGTTCCATCAGAACAGACCCACAAGGGGACTGCCCATAAGTTCGACCTCCCGTTTGTCCAACCCGTTAGTGACCAGTTAAGACTGAGGTCAGGGTTAGCGACCTACGTAGTCAGTTAAGACTGAGGTCAGGGTTAGCGACAATTTACAATTTACAATTTAGGCATTTAGCAGACGCTCTTAATCCAGAGCGACTTACATTTAAGCGACCTACGTAGTCAGTTAAGACTGAGGTCAGGGTTAGCGACCTACGTAGTCAGTTAAGACTGAGGTCAGGGTTAGCGACCTACGTAGTCAGTTAAGACTGAGGTCAGGGTTAGCGACCTACGTAGTCAGTTAAGACTGAGGTCAGGGTTAGCGACCTACGTAGTCAGTTAAGACTGAGGTCAGGGTTAGCGACCTACGTAGTCAGTTAAGACTGAGGTCAGGGTTAGAGACATACGTAGTCAGTTAAGACTGAGGTCAGGGTTAGCGACGTACGTAGTCAGTTAAGACTGAGGCGTGGCCGGTTAAGAGTGAGGTTGCGGTTCGCGACCTACGTGGCTGGTTAAGACTGAGGCATGGCCGGTTAAGACTGACCCACCCACAAAGCCACAAGCTTTATCAGTGTACCAAGAAAGAAAATGTTGTACCAGGGACCCCATCCCCATGCCAGATTTGTCAATCGTTAGCTTGTAGATCAGCTATTTTCAAAAAGCTTATGCACTGTTTTTTATGCTATATTTACACCTTTTAACCGCGGACCCCCTAGAACCCCTTCAAGGACTCCTGCGGGTGAAAGCCACTGTCCAAGACGCTCAGCAACTGACTCTGGGCCCACGTACTAACTGGCCCAACTGTGTGAAAGCTGCATGTGAACCCGCCCATTGTTCACACTGCAACAGTACCAGGTTGGGCTTCCCGTGGCATGCGTGCGTGCGTGCGTGCGTGCGTGCGTGCGTGCGTGCGTGCGTGCGTGCGTGCGTGCGTGCGTGCGTGATGGCGTTTAATCATGCCGAGCAGGGAGAAAATGCAGCAGAGCCGAACGCCAAGATAAATATCATATGCACACTTGCATTCTCATTCTGTAATAAATATTGGTAACTCTATTCGTGAGTTGTCTGAGTGAAATCGTTTTTAGAGCGGGTTAGCTTTCTGTTTTGTCTTTTTTGTAGTTTTAGTTTAATCTGTCCTTTATTCATCAGATTGAAAAGGTCTAGACTAGAGTATAGAGTGTAGGCTAATAAAAACTCAAGAAAAGATAGCATTTTGTCTATCATTTCAGTTAGTTTGAGTTAGTTTTGTAAACACACAATACAGTTTCATATTATTTATTTTTGCATTTCTAGTATTTATTTAATTCAGTTAACAAAATGTTTTGTTTGTTTTAATTATTACAATTATTATTATTATTATTATTATTATTATTATTATTATTATTATTATTAACCCATTCTGACCGGGCACCCATTTTGGTGTCAGCATCATGTTATGCTTTAAGCTATTGAAAAATAGCAGATCTACAAGCTCATAGCGCGCCACCGAGTGGCGCGATACGAGCTTGTAGGTCTGCTATTTTTGAAAGAAAATCGAAGAACGACTGACATTTTTAGAATCTGATCTCAGGTCAGAATGGGTTCATCAGACCAGTGTGTGTCCAGTGGAAACCTCGCATGAATCTGATCTCAGGTCAGAACGGGTTATTATTATTTATGTGTGTTTACAGGGTGCCCCTGCTGCTGCGGCACCAAATCTATTCAGATGGTGGGGGTCCGTGGCCAAATCCATGACAATTATTTGGGGGTCCATTGAAATGAAAATGTATGAGAACTGGTAAAGATAATGAGTGTTGTTCACAATCACAACACACATAACAAGCTCTTCCAGACCGGTTCAGACTGGCTGTGTAGCTGCAGCCCCCAATAGAACTAAATGTAGGGATGGGATCAGACCGAGGTATTTCTGAGATAAGCATCACATTCTATGGTTCACTGCTTACAAGTCAGGCAGGTATTGGAATGAGCTGGAATGTGCGTGCGTGCGTGTGTGCGTGCGTGCGCGCGTGCGTGCGTGCGTGCGCACCTATCCTTTTTACTCTGTACACAAAATGAGTGTAGAAGTGGCAACCCGAATAATTTCATCAATTCCATCTAGCCCTTCTGGATAAGGTTGGGGGTTTAGCTGACTACTTTATAGAGGTACAGAGCTTTGTAAAGTGGTGTGATGACAACCACCTTGTTCTCGATGTTAAGAAGACACAGGAGACGGTGTTTGACCCCAAGAGTATTGGTGACCACAGGCCTGTGGTCATCCATGACTCAACCATCTCACAGGTCTCCTCATATAAATAAGACTATTGGTGACCACAGGCCTGTGGTCATCCATGACTGGACCATCTCACAGGTCTCCTCATATAAATAAGAGTATTGGTGACCACAGGCCTGTGGTCATTCATCATGACTCGACCATCTCACAGGTCTCCTCATATAAATAAGAGTATTGGTGACCACAGGCCTGTGGTCATCCATGACTCCACCATCTCACAGGTCTCCTCATTATAAATACTTGGGCAACTGGATTGACAACTCACTGGAACACACACGTGTACTGTAGACAATTACAATTTACAATTTAGGCATTTAGCAGACGCTCTTAATCCAGAGCGATTTACATTTAAGCAAGAACAAAAGCATGGGAATACATCACATAAAAGCATTTATCAATCTCTGTAGTAAACTACAGCAAAGACTGCACTTCCTCCAACGTCTGCAGGGTTCATGGTGTTGATCAAAAATGTATGTTCTATATCGAGCGGTCTTGGAAAGCCTGGTCCTATTTGGTATCACAGTTTGGTTCGGTAATCTCTCAGTGCAACTGAGGTCCAAATGGTTCAGATTGGTGCAGACTGCAGGGAAGATCACTGGGGTTAAGACAACCCCCCTCTCTGCAGTTATGAGCAGGCTACATTAACCCCTTTTGGTGTTAGCATTACGTTATGCTTTAGCTATTTAAAAATAGCAGATCTACAAGCTCATATAGCTTGTAGGTCTGCTATTTTTTGAAGAATCGTGAAAAGTGACATGAAAGTGTTTGAGA
>NC_139707.1:2116314-2131314 GCF_964188405.1 Protomyctophum parallelum | reverse complement strand
TTTTTGCGGTTTTATTTTATTTTTACTTTTTCTTTCAAACCGAAATTGCTGCTGGCCGCCCAACTGTCAAATGCAAGTCAAAGCAAAAACTTTTGTTATTGCTTTTCTTTGTGTATTATTTAATCGTTTCCGGTCATTCGTTTGTGTTGAGTTCACACTGGGCACGACGCCACTGCAATCAAAGTGAGTGGTTCTCTCTTTAGTGAACAAATGTCAGCTTCCCATGGACAGAGAGGAGAATGAGTTCTCATGTGTTGTGTTGGACAGTCAGAACTAAAAAACTCCATTTGATCCTTGCCAGTAGCAAACTGTCATGATACAACTATGTACACATGCCCATAACAGAAGATTAAAGGTTTTTCATTTATTTTTATTTTTATTTTTTATTTTAGGTTTTATGACCTCAATTACACCCAAAAAACCTGAACTTTGAACATTCAGTGGACTTTCTGTGGTCTGAAGTTTTCTTTGGGTTTTTTTTGGGCCTTTTGAGCTACAATGAAAACAGGCAACACAGTGAAACAGTGACATCTGCTGGCAAATCCCATTGACATATATGGGATTTGCAGTAAGTGATGTCACTTACTGCCGGCAAATCAGAGCACCTGTTTGAGCCAGAAAACCCCAGATCACAGAAAATCTACTGAATGTTAAAAGTTCATGTTTTTTGGGTGCAATTGAGATTAGAAAACCTAAAAAAAACAAGAACAATTCCAAAACCTTTTTTTTAATGTCACTATCCCTTTAACCCATTCTGAAAGGGAACCCATTTTGGTGTTAGCATCACGTTATGCTTTAGCTATTGAAAAATAGCAGATGTACAAGCTCATAGCACGCCACCGAGTGGCGCGCTACGAGCTTGTAGGTCTGCTATTATTATTTTTTAATCGAAGAACGACTGACATTTTTAGAATCTGATCTCAGGTCAGAATGGGTTCATCAGACCAGTGTGTGTCCAGTGGAAACCTCGTATGAATCTGATCTCAGGTCAGAATGGGTTAAGTGCAGCTATCTATACTGTGGAGAGAGAGAGTGAAACCTAAGATCTGAATAGTCATTCTTATACATTCTCATTGGATAACCTTATTACAGTGAAATTATCCCTATATGGGCATACTGTAGGTAAATAGCCTGCATTAGCCTATTTTTTTAAATTGATTAAATAGAGGTTATGGGTTAAACTGTTCCTAATTGTAATGCTGACCCCCTGGAATGCCCTCAAGGACTCCTTAGTGGGGATCCCACTTTGAGAACAATATAGGTTTAAAAATCACCCCTCGTGTTATTTGCCAGCATCTACCAGGATGCAGCGTTCAGTATTTAAGTCCGACGTCATTTTGTAGTGCTACGTTACGTCCGGGTCCAAGTGGCACCAGCTCCCGTCCGCATCCCATTGTAAATAGAATATCTAAACGCGTGAATCTTTTTAAATTGACGTTATTTTTCAGAAAGGAAGCCATAGAGGGTTAAAATGGGTCTTAATGCTTCCAACTCGAGTAGAATTATTAATGTTTTGTACAAGTGTCCATGACAACAAAAATATATGATGTGGAGACAATAAAGACTATTATTATCATTATTATTGAAGGTGGCAACAGTCCATTTGCTCGGTAAAATATTTCGGGGGATATTTACAATGTGTGCAGGCTTGAGTATGTTGAATCTAGTTTGCATTATGAGAATTTATTTGACACAATCAAATAAAATGGCGATAGTATTCCATGTGGGGCAGACGGCCTGTCACAGCCAGATTTTGGAGAGCAGCGCAGCTTTGTTGTTGTTGTGAAAGCGGTAAAATGAGACTTCCGTGGTGGTTTTCGTCTCAGATTTAGTCCGACAGAGCGTCACAGTATAACTCCATGGGGACACAAAAGCGCACAAAAGTAGGACCCGGAAGTATCTCAGGAGGGGGCGCTCATGTCACAGCTAAAATACTGAAGTATCTCAGGAGGGGGCGCTCACGTCACAGCTAAAATACTGAAGTATCTCAGGAGGGGGCGCTCACGTCACAGCTAAAATACTGAAGTATCTCAGGAGGGGGCGCTCACGTCACAGCTAAAATACTGAAGTATCTCAGGAGGGGGCGCTCACGTCACAGCTAAAATACTGAAGTATCTCAGGAGGGGGCGCTCACGTCACAGCTAAAATACTGAAGTATCTCAGGAGGGGGCGCTCACGTCACAGCTAAAATACTGAAGTATCTCAGGAGGGGGCGCTCACGTCACAGCTAAAATACTGAAGTATCTCAGGAGGGGGCGCTCACGTCACAGCTAAAATACTGAAGTATCTCAGGAGGGGGCGCTCACGTCACAGCTAAAATACTGAATTGTACTGAGACCAGTGACATTTATGGCAGGACCCCAGAGCAGGATGACAGAGTAGGGCAGGAGGCAGGGAGTAGGGAGGGTAGTTCTACCCAAACGGCCTTTATTAAATTAAAGGTTTTCCACACCAAATATCAATACTACAAAAATACAAGATACACAAAACACAATTACTGTCCAGCACAAAACGACTTAAACGACTAAACGCCTAAAACCAACACGAACACTAACACAATGTCCAATGAGGAGGCGGCAGAGCAGGCCGTAAAACATTTGGGCCCGCCTGTGGGTGAATATCATTTTACATTTCATATTCTTCTGCCTACACATATATCATAGTCATAGTATGAGTGATTATAGGGGAAGGGTGAGAAGGGTGACAGCAGACTGCTGGACGAGCGCTGGCGCTTTGGCATGGGGCGTCAGATCAACATATGGAATGAATTCTGTACTGGACATATATGGAGCGTGTCTTGAGTGTACAGGGTTTGATGAGGTCAGATCAACATTATGGAATGTCAGAACAGGTCAGCTCCATATATGGAGATCTAAGGGTTTTCGGTCAGCTGTAGAGTTACTGGCTGGCTCCATATATGCAGATCTAGATGATGATCAAGTCTTCTCCGTGTATGGTTGATGGACTTACAACCATATATGGAGATCTAAGGGTCTCCATGATGTCACGAGATGTCACGAGGCGCGATGCCATATATGGAGACGTGGGTGTAACTAACCAACTAACGGATGGGAGATGCAGGTTTTCCTAGTAAACGCAACCTTTCGGTCGCAATAATTCTGTAATTCCGTTCAGTCTCTGGCCAAACATACCTGAAAATAGAAACAAAAGGAAAGATGCTTGGACTGTCATTCTATCAGTATAACTGGCACAACAGAGAGAATGGCTGGCATAGTGGATGGATGAAATGCACAGCAGTGCACAAAACTGTATTTTATGAATTATCTGGGGGAAAAAATATCTCAAATTCAGCAAAGGACATTTTCAACAGAGGATGTGATGCAGTATTTCTACATAATACGCTCCGTTCTCTCCTTCCGCATCAGTTATTGAAATGTTCTCAGTGGTGAGAACAACGTGTTTCCACAGGGGTTTTAATTAGTGGGATTCTACAGTGTCATCATCTTTAACCCATTCTGACCTGAGATCAGATTCATACGAGGTTTCCGCCGGACACACACTGGTCTGATGAACCCATTCTGACCTGAGATCAGATTCTAAAAATGTCAGTCGTTCTTCGATTTTTTTCAAAAATAGCAGACCTACAAGCTCGTATCGCGCCACTCGGTGGCGCGATATGAGCTTGTAGATCTGCTATTTTTAAATAGATAAAGCATAACATGATGCTGACACCAAAATGGGTGCCCGTTCAGAATGGGTTAAGTACGGAAGCCAGCTTTACCAGGTGATGTAATCACAAAAAACCTCAGGGCTTGGCAAGAGAGCCACGCGTCTTAACGGCTCCAAAGCAAAAATGTAGCTGGAATGTTATTTTCTTCATAATTTGAGGCGCATGGCAGGCCTCTGAAGAAGGATGTACTGTAACTACCTTTTCCTTGAACCACTTATACCATCCATATATGATGTGCAGTACAGTATAGTCCCCCAGGGCTCTAGAATAGGTCCACTGGTATTACCCTCATTCATGTGGTTAAAGACTGATGTTGCATTCACACGAGGCATACAGTATGTAAAGATACAGTCTAGTAATCTACCATTCATTGTCAATGGTAGCCAGAGACATGAAGCTAAATGGTGCATTTATATAGCGCCTTCATCCAAGGCGCTTTACATAGATAGTGCATTACATTCACCCATTCACACACACATTCATACACCGATTGCGGCGGAAGCCATGCAAGTTACCAACCAGCACATCGGGAGCAATTTGGGGTTCAGAGTCTTGCCCAAGGACACTTCGACATGTAGACAGGAGGAGGAGACGGGATTCGAACCGCCGACCCATGGATCATTGGACGACCTGCTCTACCTCTTGAGCCACAGTCGCCCCTTCAATGGAAGCCATGGAGACGTGAAGCTACTAAGCAGTTGAGACGAATAACATTCCAAGTCCACACAAATTCGCTAGGCCTTTTCGGGGAGGGGTCAGAATAAATGATGGACTTAGACTGTTATTCGTCTCAACTGCTGCTGCTAATACAACGCTACAAACTAAAGCTTCAACTTCCAGACCTGCAATTTTCTCAGCGTTGAGCATTCACCCAAGAATAGGGTTGAATCTCATGCCATTCTTCACTACCCCCCTGGGTCACCCTGGCCTTAGTAATCTTACACCTGGCCCTGCCCATTGCCCTTGCAAGCATTCCCCCTCAAATTTAAAGGCCCCCCCCCCCAGTAATGTCAGCTAAACAAGCTGTTAGGCCTATATCCTAAGAATGCAGGTGAGACCCCTACCATTACTAACCAACCAGGGGCTTAGGCTAACACTAGACCACGGGCCTTCAAAGCCCTAAGCGGGAGTGAAAATCTCCCAGCCCCTGACAAACCCCCATAAGCACTTTAACTAAGATAAGACCTTAATTCTACAAATGCTCCTTGAGGAGGTTCGGGGGGTCCCAGCAAAATCTGTTTTAACAACTGTATAAACCTATTTTATACTACAGAAATTGCAGTGATGTCTTCCACCCTAAAACATGATCATTAGGTCTTATTGTTATATAAAGGAGGAAGATATATTTTCAAAAAAGTGTACAGTATTTGTTAAAATGTCGTTTTTATGTGGGCACCCCCACCAGTTCATTAAGTATGCCTGGTTTGCCTGGTGGGTGGTGATGGGTGGTGATCCACTGAACGTCAGCCATACCCACAGCTGTAATTGTATGATAAAGGGGGAGGGGTTAGGAGAGGGACTGATAATGTGATGTCACTATATATATTACTGTTTTCTTCATTGGCACGTTTGACTGTCAAGGGTTCAGCCTCCAGGAAGAAACCCGAAATACAACGGGAATACATCATTGTATATATAAACGACTCCAGGGTGTCTAATGAAGTACTGTCACCTCATAGACACATGACAAACTGGAAAAACTCCATCTTTAAGTAAGGTTGTAAATCTTCTATTTTGTTAATCAGACCAGTGTGTGTCCAGTGGAAACCTCGTATGAATCTGATCTCAGGTCAGAATGGGTTAAAATACTGTAAACATCTTGAAGAAATGAGAGATCATTTGGGGGTCCCTGACACATGCAAGTGGTCCCTACTCCTAGTCCCTCGAATATGTAGGGGGTCCCTACTTTTCAAATCGGCCGAAGCCTATAGATATCAATTTGGGGGTCCTCGACATGAACATGATGAGAACCACTGATCTTGCTCATTTCTTCAGAAAAGTAAACAAGATAGGGTCTAATAAAAACACCACCAATTAGTTATATGAAAACAAGACGTGTGAGATGTAATAACCATATTGCTTCCCTGTGCTATGTGTTGCTAAGGATAACAAGTTACCAGATGTAGGCTACAGTTTGTAAAACAAAGCTCCAACGCAACGAAGTGCTTAATGTGCACATTAGTGGTGGCGAGGTGTGCATAAATATTGTTTACATCTATCATCGAAGGCCTGTTGCTTTAATAATCCTTACACTTGGTTTCTATACTGGAGGCTTGCACAAAATGGTCCATAAAACATACAAGATGCAAATATAAGATTAGTTTAGACAGAAATACCTTGTGCGTGAAATAGCCTAGCTGTTATGTTAAGTACAAGTAGAGTTTATACATTTACTGATACTCGATAGGATACATTATATCATGAATAATATTGTTATCGTATGTCACTGTCACCACTGCTGAAGTGTGCATGTGTCACAAGTGTGACTTTGTGTCACCTCAGCCATTTAATCCATTCTGAACAGGAACCCATTTTGGTGTTATCATCATGTTATGCTTTAGCTATTGAAAAATAGCAGATCTACAAGCTCATATCGCGCCACCGAGTGGCGCAATACGAGCTTGTAGGTCTGCTATTTTAGAAAAATCGAAGAGCGACTGACATTTTTAGAATCTGATCTCAGGTCAGAATGGGTTCATCAGACCAGTGTGTGTCCGGCGGAAACCTCGTATGAATCTGATCTCAGGTCAGAATGGGTTAATGAGACAGTTGGAGTTGTTTATCTAGTCACAGATCATTAAGGCCGAGGCGCGGCTCTCTCTCAGTGGACACTGACTCATGATGGGCATTTTCATTACATTCATTAGTTTATGTGTTGCAGGGACCGCATGTACAAAACGTATTAATCTGGAGCAACAACGAGAAAATAAGCTTTGTATATCTGATTAGCTACTATAGCTCATTCCCTGTAGTCCCTGTCCAATAATAAAGTACAACGTACGTGCTGCCAATAGGGGCTGGGTGAACAAAATACAATTGTGGCAGCAGGTACAGTGCAGTGCTGTTTCAAAGACCAGTACCCATATTTTGCATGGTTAAAAACCACCTCAGGTGAAGAGAATACAAATCTCAAAATATTACAGATTGTCCAAATGTATAACAGGTTAACCCATTCTGAACGGGCACCCATTTTGGTGTTAGCATCATGTTATGCTTTAGCTATTGAAAAATAGCAGATCTACAAGCTCATAGCGCGCCACCGAGTGGCGCGCTATGAGCTTGTAGGTCTGCTATTTTTGAAAAATCGAATAGCGACTGACATTTTTAGAATCTGATCTCAGGTCAGAATGGGTTAATCAGACCAGTGTGTGTCCAGTGGAAACCTCGTATGAATCTGATCTCAGTTCAGAATGGGTTAAATAAATACTAACAAGACTGGGAGCTTTAAAATGTTTTGTGTTTTGCTTCGTGGGAGGAAATATGTAAATATGTGTACTGTAGGTTTGCAAGGAATTATTAGGGAAGGTGCGACTACAGCACCTGCCAGTCCGTACTAGCAAAAACCTACCTCCGCCTTGAATCTCCATTTTTGCAACAATGTTGCTGGCAGCATTAGCCACACAAAACAGGTGTCACACAGGGCTCTACTAGGCCCCTTATTGTTTTAACGCTTCACTATATTTAAACAGGTGTCACACAGGGCTCTACTATAGGCCCCTTATTGTTTTAACGCTTCACTATATTACCTTATTAGCTGGCCGATCTTCAATGTTGTGAGCTATTGTCACAAAATGTTCTCCCCCCCCTTCCCCCCCTCTAATCTTCTAGGGCAAACGTGATGGAGTAGCTTAATTGGATCAAAGTCAAGGAATGGCTTAGCTATTCCTTTTTTTGAAAGTTGGCTTCATGTTGGAACTTGGAATAGTGTGGCTGAATATTTGTGTCACGGGGCAGCCCGTGCCCTATATATATATATATATATATATATATATATATATATATATATATATACACACATGAAACTGTTTCCTAACCTTTATTGAGATTGTAATCACTGATTGGTTAGTTGTCTCTCCTTCACTGCTGGTGGCATTTCCCTTGATGAGGAAGGGGCCAAGTGCTATGCAGGAGAAGGGGTGTTTCTCTTGATGCTTGGAGTAATCGTCATTGAGTGTTCATTCTGTTTTATACTTGTTTAATTGTAACGCATTATTTAGAATGTTTAGGTTACTTGTATTCAAGGTGTTATTTATGGAAGTATTTATATTGAAAGTATTTATTGAGAAGAAATGGTGCTAATTGATTCTGTGTCCTGTGGTAGGATCCACTCCTATCTAAGGGAGGCTGCAGGGACAGAGAGGTTAGTTGGATGTGGGCATTGACACCGATAACATCCCTGAGGGAGAGCTACAGGGCCTTGTGTGATCAGGGTACAGCCTGAAGAGAGCTCTCATCCTGTTTGGGTTTGGTTAAGGAGTGTATTTATTTATCTTTTTGTCCTTTATTTCGTTGCCAGTATTACAGTTTGCTATTGATAATTCTTGCACTGAACAATTCTGTACGACTGGACTTTTTGGTAGAGGAGTTTGGGGAGAATAAACGCCCTTAACCCATTCTGAACGGGCACCCATTTTGGTGTCGGCATCATGTCATGCTTTAGCTATTGAAAAATAGCAGATCTACAAGCTCGTATCGTGCCACCGAGTGGCGCGATACGAGCTTGTAGGTCTGCTATTTTTGAAAAATCGAAGACACTTTTAGAATCTGATCTCAGGTCAGAATGGGTTAATAATGAAACTGTCAGGATGTAATAGACATTTTTAGAATCTGATCTCAGGTCAGAATGGGTTCAACAGACCGGTGTGTGTCCGGTGGAAACCTTCGTATGAATCTGATCTCAGGTCAGAATGGGTTAACTACCATGCCTGACTGTTCTTGGAGCCTTGGCCGTTCGGGCAACTTTACAATTTGGATAATGATGATGATGATGACGACGAAGACGAAGACGATGACGATAGCAATGATGTGGATTCGATTTTAAACAGTATCTATTCTACAGTATGACATCAAAGAAACAACATTTTGTAACTGCATAAGTTTCTCAACAGTGTTTTGCTGGAATGGTAATCAAGACAACACTGCTACTGTATATGGCTTAGTTTTCGGTTAAACAGCACAGTTGGCAGCTGTCCAAATGTATTTATGTTTTTAAAGCATTCTGACCTGAGATCAGATTCATACGAGGTTTCCACTGGACACACACTGGTCTGATGAACCCATTCTGACCTGAGATCAGATTCTAAAAATGTCAGTCGTTCTTCGATTTTTCAAAAATAGCAGACCTACAAGCTCATAGCGTGCCACTCGGTGGCGCGCTACGAGCTTGTAGATCTGCTATTTTTCAATAGCTAAAGCATAACATGATGCTGACACCAAAATGGGTTCCCGTTCAGAATGGGTTAAACCATAATTATAGCCCGAAGAAACAGACAAAGTGGGCAGTGAGTGCCTGGGGAGATCTTTCAGTGCTGCACACCACGTCTAAAACTATATATATCTCAACTATTTTTGGAAAAAGCTCCATAATCAGCAGCATTGATAAGTGCTGGCCACAGTCCCGTTCCCGTTCCATGTAGACGGTATAGTGCTCATTGGGACAAATATAGCCGCTTCCATCTGCTCACATATTTGACGACATGCATGCATGCGTCGCATCACCTCTCGTGTTCAAGCCACCATTATTTGGGTGTATACTGTATGTAGAAGTGTCTGCATGGCCCCCCGTAAATTGGCCCCATTGTTCCATCATGCGAATGCATGATAAAGTCTGTTCCCACAAGATGAAGATGGACCATTAAACAAGGTAATAAACATGACAGGATGCAATGCCGGGTATTGGCCAAGTGGTAATGACCCATCATTCACCGCACAGCTGGGGCAAACCATGACAATGAACCTCCATGTAATGAATCTGATTCACAGACGGGGTCATTACAGTGTATTATTGTGTGTGTGTGTGTGTGTGTGTGTGTGTGTGTGTGTGTGTGTGTGTGTGTGTGTGTGTGTGTGTGTGTGTGTGTGTGTGTGTGTGTGTGTGTGTGTGTGTGTGTGTGTGTGAGTGCGTGCGTGCGTGTGCAAGGTGTGTCTTCATCATGGCCTTTTGGTTATCAGAACGAATTAAAGAGACCAAGGAATGTGTTTACATTGTGTGATCCCGTTGGGACCCCATCCAGAGGGGAGGGGAGGGGAGGTGGTTGAGTTGATGACCCCCCCCCCTGTCATCTGGAGTTGCTATGTGGCTCCCCGGTTCCTTAATTTGCAGGTGGCTCGTTAACATAACCTGGAGTACCTCATTAACCTGGGCGTGCATGCGCAGCTAAGGCTGCATTATTTTGTAAATAGGCGGAATCTTCTGAGAATCTACCATGATTCTTTGAGACACACATGCAGGTGTTTTGGGAAGTGGCCGAATCCGCCATGCACACCCGTGCACACCGGTCAAGGCATATGGCCGCCCACCCAGAGCCAGGTTCTGTTGGAGGTACGTACCTCCTGGTTCTGTTGGAGGTACGTACCTCCTGGGTTCTGTTGGAGGTACTGTACCTCCTGGTTCTGTTGGAGGTACTGTACCTCCTGGGGTTTTTCCTTGCGACCGTCGCCAACATGAGTGCACATGGGAGTCTCCGTGCCTCTGTAAAGACTGTGACCTTCTCTATAATATGTGCAGACAGTAAAGCGTGTGTTCTTGCAAGCTCTACTGCAAGGTAGATACAGTATATATATATATCTATCTTGTGGTTCCCATTCAGTCACTCTACCCCTGAGACACTGCATGCCGCCCTGTGTGCAGACAGTGTGTGCAGACAGTGTGTGCAGACAGTGTGTGCAGACAGTGTGTGCAGACAGTGTGTGCAGACAGTGTCAGGAGTGTGGTCTTGACCTGCTCTATATGTGCAGACCAGACAGTGTCAGCATCTTCTTGTGAGTTTGCACTATATAAAACGGTAACAAGAAGACTCGCCCCGTTTCTGTTTTCCTCCCAGAATCTTCCCCAGTGAGGGGTGGGAGAGGCTGGACAGCAGACGGCTGGACTTATTTTCTCTAACTATAAACTTTCATGACAGCAGACAGCCTAAGTACAAATATAATTTATGAAAAGCTACTACAGTGAAGTCTGTTCACAGAAGTCGTTGTAGGATATGTGGGGATTATCTGACGAGGTACCATTTGAGGGGGCAAAACCTTACATATACTAAATAATACTAAATTGTTTATAGGGTCAATATAAGTAAAATAATATAGCCTTTCTACAGGAGTATCTTTTTATATTCTTCCAAAAAGAATACAAACAGCCAATAGCATATTACAAAGTTATCCCCCTCACTGGGGAAAATTCCGGGAGGAAAAACGGGCACGCACTGGGTCGAGTCTTCCGGTATTCTATAAAACACACTTGACTTGATGATATCCCAGCATGCACTGGAGGATGTATGAGCACGCAGCGAGCACGTTTAGGATACATTATGATGCTTTTCACTGATATGGTACAGTCTAGATATTTCACTATCATATCATATCATAATCCTATGCTATCCTATCATATCATTACTTCAATCTCAAAATGTTTTGTTCCAGCAGCTAGGGACCCCCCAGAAGCAAAGATTTTAGTTAAAAAAGAAATTATTTATATATTTAATACTAGCTATGAGCTTGTCTATAATATCTGCTCTTTTTGAATAGCCAAAGTATAACATAATGGTTAAAGTGGTTAAAATGTAAAGTGATGCTTTCCCGGTGGTAATGGGTTAAGCCAATACTTCGTACAGTACTTCGTCTTACTTCGTCATATGATGTACAGCGGGGGGGGGGGGGGGGGGGGGGGGGGGGGGGAAAGGCATGCATTCTCCTGAAATGTATTGACATAAAAAAAAAAGGAATTACTGGCCATTGAAGTGAGGAAGAGGGAGCATTATTCTAACTTAAAGCACGGCTAATGTATGTGGAAAATGTGGCAGAAAAGAATGAGAAAAGACCACGGTGGAAAATGTAATCTGCAAAGGTTTTTATGAGGTAAGGATTTTTTTCCGTCCACAGTTGAGGTGACAGACGATGTCACGTTAGCCCATTCTGACCTGAGATCAGATTCATACGAGGTTTCCGCCGGACACACACTGGTCCTGATGAACCCATTCTGACCTGAGATCAGATTCTAGAAATGTCAGTCGTTCTTCGATTTTTCAAAAAATAGCAGACCTACAAGCTCGTATCGCGCCACTCGGTGGCGCGATATGAGCTTGTAGATCTGCTATTTTTAAATAGCTAAAGCATAACATGATGCTGACACCAAAATGGGTGCCTGGTCAGAATGGGTTAGTCATCGACCCGCCCGCAGATGGATGACAATTGCGATGTGAAGAAATGTCACCAGAAACCCACCATTAGTCACACCTGCTCTCGTACACTTCACGGATCTGCATTAGTTATGCACAAGGATATATACCATTATGGCCAGCATTCTGGTACAAGCTGTACTTGTGGTTGAGGCATTTACTTTATACGCGAGTATTTTCAATACATTTACTTCTACTCCACTACATCTCGGATCCAAATATTGTACTTTTACTCCACTTTTTGTTTGTTTTTTTTATCCCACGATTTTGTAACCCAGTTTTCTTTTCACCCAGTGCCAATTATCTAATGTAATCCTGGGCGCTACACTTCCTCTGCCAACCTGGGGAGCAGCGGACTGACCTCATGCCTCCTTCTATGCATGAGGAGTCCAAGCTGCTTCTTTTCACCTGACAGAGGGGAATTTCCCCGGCCGGAAGGGACACGTTATTCCGACCAGTTCCTTTCCCCTCCATCAGGCGCCCTGGCTGGCCAGGGGGAGGCAGTTTTAGAGACCAGGATTACGGCATGTTTTTGTGAGGGTATCTACCCTAGGGGACACGGGGAGAACATGTGAGGGTACCTACCCTAGGGGACACGGGGAGAACATGTGAGGGTATCTACCCTAGGGGACACGGGGAGAACATGTGAGGGTACCTATCCTAGGGGACACGGGGAGAACATGCAATCTCCACACAGAAAGGCCCTTTCGCCAACCCCCGCCTCGGGTATGGGCACTGATGACGCGGAGGAGGGAACACGCCGCCAGTGCCCACAGCGTCCCCAGCGGGAATTGAACCCAGGACCTTCTAGCTGTGAGGCGACAGCACTACCAACTGTGCCACCATGCCCCCATGCAGCATCTCGTCTCGCAGCAATGCGGCGAGTGCGCTGGCATGGCCACGTCATTCGCCTGCCGGCGGAACATCCAACACGTCAACACCATCCTGGACTACAATCCCCAGCAAGCCTATAGCGGCTCCCCCCCCCCCCGCACCCGCTGGCTGGATGTAATCGCCCAGGACCTTATAGGACCTCAGGAACTCAGGACCTTAGGACCTTAGGACCTTAGAGCATGGAACGTGACTTTGGCACAAGCTCAACACCTTGCCCACAACAGACCCAGATGGAGAGACCTGGTGGCTTTGGTTGGCTCTACGCACCCTGAAGTGCAAGAGGACTACGTACTGTAAGTAAGTAAGTAAGTAAGTAGCCTAAGTAAGATCTGCTCTTTTCAAAAGATTGTTATACATTTGAAAACTTGAAATGGGAGATTCTGCATTATATGTGTACTTACTTTTACTTTTGGTACTTGAAGTTCATTCTGATACCAATGATGTGGTACTTTAACTCATACATTTTCAATTCCGGACCTCTACTTACTTATACAACAGAGTATTTCTAAATTGCAGTATTGATACTTTTACTTAAAGTAAAAGCACTTCCATGTACCACTGACAGCCGGTGCGACAGACAGAGCCTTATTCCATACACTGCAAAGACCTGAGCATTAAAGCTGCAGTCCAGAAGCTATTTGAATGAATAAAACATCATCTGTATGGTGGAGTCTGTTAATACCATATATACACTCTGAGTATACCTGTACTTAACACTGCAGTGTTTTAGTGTGAAGCTGCTTCCTGTCAGTGCATACATTGACCCTCAATACATTTTAACCCATTCTGACCTGAGATCAGATTCATACGAGGTTTCCACTGGACACACACTGGTCTGATTAACCCATTCTGACCTGAGATCAGATTCTAAAAATGTCAGTCGTTCTTTGATTTTTCAAAAATAGCAGACCTACAAGCTCGTAGCGCGCCACTTGGTGGCGCGATATGAGCTTGTAGATCTGCTATTTTTCAATAGCTAAAGCATAACATGATGCTAACACCAAAATGGATGCCCGTTCAGAATGGGTTAAGGACCTTTATCAAGAGCGACTCAATTAAACTGTTTCACTTTAAGGGGGTACAGTCAGAGGATGCTGCTGAAGCACCTTCACATTAATTGTAGCAAGGTGGAACGATGATAAAAATGTAAAATGCATTTAATATGCGCCGCTTGCAAAGAACCATTTTATAATGAAGGTCAGGTGAGGGTACAGTATAGCTGCCCCCAGACAGACATGCCACTAGATGTGTGGGAGCTGCTGTAATGTAGTTTTTATTTAACCTTTATTCAACCCACAATCCATGACATGTAATTGGGCCTAAACTGTTTGCATGGATTGTCTGCTGGGCTCCTACGGTCAGCCACACGCATGTACTATAATGCAGTTATGGATATTATGCTAAATCATTCTGCCATCGTGTCACCGCTAAAGTTGTTTTGCTTGTATCTAAGCTTTTAAGGGGTTACGATAGCTGAGTGGGGCCAATCCTGAACTCGCCCTCACAGCTCTCTTCTTGTGCTCAACAAAGCCATCTGAGTAGCCGTATATGCAGAAAAGGGACCAGTAAAAACATGTTTTTTTATTTGTATTACACACTGTTTTAATATATTGGTTTGGGTCATATCTAGGGCAGGGCAGGCAGTCACGAGGGTGCAAGTCCATTTAGCTTTATAAACAAGTAAACTTATTTTTAAATCAATGCTAAAAACAACCGGGTGCCAACATAAGGAGACAAACACTGGAGTGATATGTCTGTTGTATGTTCAGTGGGTGGCGGTGGCTCAGGGGTAGAGTGCCTGGATGGTAACCGCAAGGTTGCCAGTTCGAACCCGGGCTCCCCAGAGTTACTGTCGAAGTGTCCTTGAGCAAGACACTGAACCCCTAATTGCTCCCGATGTGCTGGTTGGTGCCTTGCATGGTTTCCGCTGCCATCGTGTGTATGAATGTGTGTGTGAATGGGTGAATGTAATGCACAGTCTATGTAAAGCGCCTTGGATAAAGGCGCTATATAAATGCACCATTT
>NC_139707.1:2069509-2116114 GCF_964188405.1 Protomyctophum parallelum | reverse complement strand
CTTTCTTACCTTTCTTTGTAGTTGTTACGTCCCCCATCAAAGAGGTCCAGGTGTTATTTTGTGCAAAAGCTCCTAATTCGCTTATTTCCATCAAAATAAGTAGTAAAGTGTGCCGCTTGGGTTATTAATTATTAATATATAATTTTGAGCGATGGAAATAAGCAAATTAGCACAACACTCCATAGCCCCATTCAATTCAATGCAATTCATTTAGGGCTTATGGTATGGGAAATAGCCAATAAGGAGCTTTTGCACAAAATAACACCTGGACCTCTTTGATAGGGACAACTACAAAGAAGGGTAAGAAAGCCTTTTAGTATGGAATTCTCCTTTAAAGGGGGAAAATACATGCAAAATACATACATGGACGAAAAGTGTACCAATGGATTTGTTGACAACGCTGTGTACTTTGTGTACAGACTGTACAGTGCTTTGTGTACAGACTGTACAGTGCTTTGTGTACAGACTGTGCAGTGCTTTGTGTACAGACTGTACAGTGCTTTGTGTACAGACTGTACAGTGCTTTGTGTACAGACTGTGCAGTGCTTTGTGTACAGACTGTGCAGTGCTTTGTGTACAGACTGTGTACTTTGTGTACAGACTGCACAACGCTGTGTACTTTGTGTACAGACTGTGTACTTTGTGTACAGACTGTGTACTTTGTGTACAGACTGTGTACTTTGTGTACAGACTGCACAACGCTGTGTACTTTGTGTACAGACTGTGTACTTTGTGTACAGACTGCACAACGCTGTGTACTTTGTGTACAGACTGTGTACTTTGTGTACAGACTGTGTACTTTGTGTACAGACTGTACAGTGCTTTGTGTACAGACTGCACAACGCTGTGTACTTTGTGTACAGACTGTGTACTTTGTGTACAGACTGTACAGTGCTTTGTGTACAGACTGTACAGTGCTTTGTGTACAGACTGTACAGTGCTTTGTGTACAGACTGTGTACTTTGTGTACAGACTGTGTACTTTGTGTACAGACTGTACAGTGCTTTGTGTACAGACTGCACAACGCTGTGTACTTTGTGTACAGACTGTGTACTTTGTGTACAGACTGTACAGTGCTTTGTGTACAGACTGTACAGTGCTTTGTGTACAGACTGTACAGTGCTTTGTGTACAGACTGTGTACTTTGTGTACAGACTGCACAACGCTGTGTACTTTGTGTACAGACTGTACAGTGCTTTGTGTACAGACTGCACAACGCTGTGTACTTTGTGTACAGACTGTACAGTGCTTTCCTTCACACCGTGGAGACGTTACGTACAGCGATACATTCCATCAGCAGACTTCAGTGAGACAGGTGGCTCATTAGCCATCACACTGCCAGAGAGAGAGAGAGAGAGAGAGAGAGACAGAGAGACAGAGAGAGAGAAAGAGAGAGAGAGAGCGAGGGACAGAGAGACAGAGAGAGAGAAAGAGAGAGAGAGAGCGAGGGACAGAGAGACAGAGAGAGAGAGAGAGACAGAGAGAGAGAGAGAGACAGAGAGAGAGAAAGAGAGAGAGAGACAGAGAGAGAGAGAGAAAGAGAGAAACGAAGCAACATCCAATACTCCTTGGAAGTATTTTGCGTTATTAGCAATGAGGACAGGCCGGGTAAAGAACAATCCTAATGATGCACCTTCTCTGTCTTCTGGAGACTATAGTCTCCCCCTCATCCCCCCCCCCCCCCCCATCTTCTGTCTGCGTTTCCCTGGAAACCCAAAAGGTTGGCCATGCAAGTTGTGGAGGAAACAGTTCAACTACATTTCTTTATGAATGTGTGAGAATCATGTGACATGCAGGCAGCAGCTTCCCCCGGTAGCTATGGGGCGGCGGTGGCTCAGGGGTAGAGTGCCTGGATGGTAACCGTAAGGTTGCCAGTTCGAACCCGGGCTCCCCCAGAGTTACTGTCGAAGTGTCCTTGAGCAAGACACTGAACCCCTAATTGCTCCCGATGTGCTAGTTGGTGCCTTGCATGGTTTCCGCTGCCATCGGTGTATGAATGTGTGTGTGAATGGGTGAATGTAATGCACAATCTCTGTAAAGCGCCTTGGATAAAGGCGCTATATAAATGCACCATTTACCATTTACCATTTTAGCTATACTGGTGGAAAGCATACTACTATTACTCAAGTACTGTTTGGAGTATAATGTACTCTTTTTTTTAACTCCGTTTCTTGATACTTTACAAGTCTATCAATCAGGAGCAAATGCTGAAACTTAAATTACATTTGTCAGAATTGAATTATCAATAATAGGCTAACAGTTAATCAACAATCTTCTACATTTTGTTTAAAAAGAAATCTAAAATCTAAAATAAGTGGTTAATGATCGTTGATCGAGAATTATAATACAATAGCATGATATATTTGACTCTGAGATGGGCCTTATGCATAACCAGTAGTCTTACTTTGCTACTTTAAATGAGCATTTCAGCTGCTGGCCGACCTTTGGTTGGTCTCAGCTCCAGACCATTCTTCTATTCTCAACCAATAGGCCTGATCTAATAAGGGTCCACTTGGTTACCAACTCTACATAATCAACTACACTTTAAAAACAAGCCCAAATAATCAACTTCACTTTATTTTTGTCAAATACATTTTTAGTAACAGGTTATAAATTATTATAAAATTGGTACAGTAGGCCTATGCATTATTTTTCTTTAGAAACAAGGCCAACTAATTATAATATGCAGACATGGCAACACTGCTGGTTGAATAATGGAGGAATGAATGGAAAACAGCGCCCCCTAAAGTCACAGATCACTGCTGAAATATTAGAAGGGCAAATTCTGTACTTTGGAGTTTCCAGTTCAACAAGTTTCAAATGGTCATATCTTCTTCATTTCCCCCCCAATTTCAATGAGCAATACATCATATGAAAGGTTACAGTGTGCAGTTTCATAATATGTAAAGAACTGAAAAATGACCATGGCCCCCTTGTATATTAAACCACTGTCCCCGGTCACATATAATCACACTTCATGCATTCCCTGCAATGCCCTTTACTGTTGTCTACAGCTGGCCGTGCTGCTGACGCTTGCTGCTGCTGCTTTAACCCATTCTGACCTGAGATCAGATTCTAAAAATGTCTATTACATCCTGACAGTTTCATTATTAACCCATTCTGACCTGAGATCAGATTCTAAAAGTGTCTTCGATTTTTCAAAAATAGCAGACCTACAAGCTCGTATCGCGCCACTCGGTGGCGCGATACGAGCTTGTAGATCTGCTATTTTTCAATAGCTAAAGCACGACATGATGCTAACACCAAAATGGGTTCCCGTTCAGAATGGGTTAAAACTGCTGACTCACCCTCCTCCACCACCCCAGCTGCCACCTGTCCTTTTGGATCAACTGTACTTTCATGTACTGGGGGGGGGGATTCGGAGTCCTCTTGGCGATGTAATGTCTTTTTCAGAGCTAACCAAGATCCACGAGAAGATCCAATTCCTCGACAATTAACCAAAATAATTATATTGCTAATTAAAATGTATATTCAATAAAAATGTTTTATTTATTAGTTGTCCTATTTTTATGCTATTACTTTTTTAACCTTGACTTACCCATTTTGACCTGAGATCAGATTCTAAAAATGTCTTCTACTGTACATCCTGACAGTTTTCTGAAAAAGCTGTGTTTCTGTGTCAGTGGTTCTTCGATTAAAAAAAAATAGCAGACCTACAAGTTCGTAGCGCGCCACTCGGTGGCGCGCTATGAGCTTGTAGATCTGCTATTTTTCAATATCTAAAGCATAACAATGATGCTAACACCAGAAGGGGTTCCCGCGCCTGTAAGCCTTTGAATGCAGGATCAACTTTTATGTTTTACAACGTGGTGTATTGATGACGTTACACAAGTCCAAAAGTACTTCTTCGAGCGTATTGTGTCATGGTCTGTCTCCCTACAGACCATGTTTTCCCTGTCAGCCACTCCCACTCTCCATTCCCTCTCTCAGTCATTGTCACACACCTGTCTCCACCCCCTCTCCAGCCCTACAGTGCCATGCCCATTCCACACCTGAGAACACTCCTGCAATCACCCTGCTCCCTATAAGACTGGACTCATTCCACAAACACACTGTCAGATCATTACTTCCTGGTCCCCGAGCTGTCCTGAGTTCCAAGTTCCAAGTGTTTTTGTATTTCTGAGAGGTTCTGCATTATTGGAAGTTTCCGATTTGATCTTCGAAAGGTTTGCTTTTCTGTTTCCTGTGTTGTGCCCCTTTTGGAAGAGTTTTTGCCTTTTGGATTTTCCTGACTTGTTTGTAAGCTGAACTGCCTTCTGCTTAATAAATCATTTAATTTGAACATTCCTGCTCTTGTCCTGCATTTGGGTCCTACCCTCCCTGCCTATCGTAACATATTGAACCACCAGTTAACAGTCTTAAGTATCTCTTCAACGAGGGTGAAGCTCAACAACCGTGTCAGGCCGAGCTGGGAAAGGTTGTGATTCATTATGAGTAATGAGCAACGATCAGCGGGTGTCAATTGGGATGTTCAGTGTGTTCTTAAGGATTGTGTGAAAAAGGAAAACTAGGCTTTCATCTCTGTGAATTGAGCCAACCTAGATTCCCGTTTCCTGCTGGAGGATTATACTCTGGAGCGTTTGATAATTAGAAAGCGAAAGAGCAGACACTTTCAGTGGAAAGAATTTAAAAATATAATATATCCGGAAATGCAATTAATTCAGAGCTGCATGCTCATGATCAAGGCTGATATAAATAGAACTACACACCGGGTGTGAGATGATTCACAACTTTAACTTTGTGCTGTTATTTTTTTAACGTGTGCATATATATTTTTAACGGGACTTGTAAAGCGTTTAATCCAAGGAGGATGAGTATTTGAAAATAAAGAAGAGGATCCAAGGCACTCTGTTCCAGTGAGGTGAAAAAAAGCCTTTAGTATTGCTCAGTGGTTTAGGGAGTTATCATTGTGTCTTCCTCTGGAAAGAATCACTTATACTTTGAAGACTAAACAGAAGATGTTTGATAAGATATGGGGAAGGTTTATCCAATATATTACGGTTAATGATTTATCTTATTTAATGGTGGAAATTGTCTAATTGTATTCTCTGCAGCTGTTTGGTCTTGTGGCCATAAGGACTCTGTTGTTGTTGTTGTTACCATTTTAAGTGCCATTATTTTATTATACTGTACTTATATATGTATGTTATTGTTTTGTTTTGTTTGTTTTTCATTTTAAGTAATTGTATTGAATTGTCTATTATGTATTGTTTTGTTGTATTGTCTGTTTGTCGTGTGGAGGGGGTGGGGGACTGGTTCGTTGACTACCTTTTTTCTCGGACCAAAACTAAATAAAAACTAAGCTATGCGATGACCAAAACTATGACTATAACAACAAATAAAAACTAGACTAAAATGTTACGGAGGGACTAGCAGCTTACAATGCATCACTGAACGACACGCTGTGAGCTTGTAGATCTGCTATTTTCAGCATGCAACCAAGTGGAAGATCAGGGCATTGTGACAATAATGCCATCAAGGCCATGGCAAAATAATGTTTTGTCGACAAAATGTAGCTTTAGTATATATATATATTTGTAAAATAATTCAGATTATGCTACTACATTCTCAAGAATAAGCAGATCACACAAGCAAAAATTAAACGTCTAAAGTCTTTCACTAGCCCATTCTGAACGGGAACCCATTTTGGTGTTATAGCATCATGTTATGCTTTAGCTATTGAAAAATAGCAGATCTACAAGCTCATAGCGCGACTGACATTTTTTAGAATCTGATCTCAGGTCAGAATGGGTTATAATCAGACCAGTGTGTGTCCAGTGGAAACCTCGTTATGAATCTGATCTCAGGTCAGAATGGGCTAGGCATGCATGAGGAGTCGGACCTCGGGGAGGGCATCTCGTCATTTGCAGAATTTACATGTTCGCCAGACAATCCCATAAAAGGTCAGTTTTCCCAAATGAGCTCATTCAAATCACATCTATCCACGAAAAGGGAGAGTGGAATAATGAAACCCTGAGGCCATTACCGAGAACATTATGCTGAATAATGACATGATGTTAGGATACACAGTAAAATCATCCGTGTTGATTTATCCCATTGTAACTCGGAGCGGGGCGTGAATGGAACCATTAATGGGCCCTAGTGCACAGGTCCACTTGGTTCCATCTGTGATTCAGGATTCTGCAGTGTATACAATCCCAGTGACTTCTCACAAGCACTCCCAAGTTATCTCATTATTATTGACATTATGCACATTATGCTTCCATGCTTCTGTGTATTCCGTGTTGCTGTCTGTGTCAGTGGGCATTTAGAAGCTGTCTGTGTCAGTGGGCATTTAGAAGCTGTCTGTGTCAGTGGGCATTTAGAAGCTGTCTGTGTGTCAGTGGGCATTTAGAAGCTGTCTGTGTGTCAGTGGGCATTTAGAAGCTGTCTGTGTGTCAGTGGGCATTTAGAAGCTGTCTGTGTCAGTGGGCATTTAGAAGCTGTCTGTGTGTCAGTGGGCATTTAGAAGCTGTCTGTGTGTCAGTGGGCATTTAGAAGCTGTCTGTGTGTCAGTGGGCATTTAGAAGCTGTCTGTGTGTCAGTGGGCATTTAGAAGCTGTCTGTGTCAGTGGGCATTTAGAAGCTGTCTGTGTCAGTGGGCATTTAGAAGCTGTCTGTGTGTCAGTGGGCATTTAGAAGCTGTCTGTGTGTCAGTGGGCATTTAGAAGCTGTCTGTGTCAGTGGGCATTTAGAAGCTGTCTGTGTGTCAGTGGGCATTTAGAAGCTGTCTGTGTGTCAGTGGGCATTTAGAAGCTGTCTGTGTGTCAGTGGGCATTTAGAAGCTGTCTGTGTCAGTGGGCATTTAGAAGCTGTCTGTGTCAGTGGGCATTTAGAAGCTGTCTGTGTGTCAGTGGGCATTTAGAAGCTGTCTGTGTCAGTGGGCATTTAGAAGCTGTCTGTGTCAGTGGGCATTTAGAAGCTGTCTGTGTGTCAGTGGGCATTTAGAAGCTGTCTGTGTGTCAGTGGGCATTTAGAAGCTGTCTGTGTCAGTGGGCATTTAGAAGCTGTCTGTGTCAGTGGGCATTTAGAAGCTGTCTGTGTGTCAGTGGGCATTTAGAAGCTGTCTGTGTGTCAGTGGGCATTTAGAAGCTGTCTGTGTGTCAGTGGGCATTTAGAAGCTGTCTGTGTGTCAGTGGGCATTTAGAAGCTGTCTGTGTCAGTGGGCATTTAGAAGCTGTCTGTGTGTCAGTGGGCATTTAGAAGCTGTCTGTGTCAGTGGGCATTTAGAAGCTGTCTGTGTCAGTGGGCATTTAGAAGCTGTCTGTGTGTCAGTGGGCATTTAGAAGCTGTCTGTGTCAGTGGGCATTTAGAAGCTGTCTGTGTGTCAGTGGGCATTTAGAAGCTGTCTGTGTCAGTGGGCATTTAGAAGCTGTCTGTGTCAGTGGGCATTTAGAAGCTGTCTGTGTGTCAGTGGGCATTTAGAAGCTGTCTGTGTGTCAGTGGGCATTTAGAAGCTGTCTGTGTGTCAGTGGGCATTTAGAAGCTGTCTGTGTGTCAGTGGGCATTTAGAAGCTGTCTGTGTGTCAGTGGGCATTTAGAAGCTGCAATGGTGTAAGAAGGGTATAACAAGAAGACTCACCCCGGTGCGTGCCCGTTTTTCCTCCCGGAATTTTCCCCAGTGAGGGGGATAACTTTGTAATAATATTACAAAGTTACATATTATGCTATTGGCTGTTTGTATTCTTTTTGGAAAAATATAAAAAGATACTCCTGTGGAAAGGTTATTTAATATTACATTTATTGACCCTATAAACAATTTAGTATTATTTAGTATATGTAAGGTTTTGCCCCCTCAAATGGTACCTCGTCAGATAATCCCCACATATCCTACAACAACTTCTGTGAACAGACTTCACTGTAGTAGCTTTTCATAAATTATATTTGTACTTAGGCTGTTCTGCTGTCATGAAAGTTTATAGTTAGAGAAATTCAAAGTCCAGCCGTCTGCTGTCCAGCCTCTCCCACCCCTCACTGGGGAAAATTCTGGGAGGAAAACAGAAACAGGGTGAGTCTTCTTGTATTCGTAAGAAGTACTCAGAGTCTTCTTCTTTTTGTTGTACTCAAGTAAACATACGAGTACCACAAGCGCTATAGAAGAGCAGTATATTTTACTCTGATACTGATACGGTAAATAACCATTAAAATATTAGTGTTTTGCCAATTACTGTACTTGGGGGCCTGCTTGCAATGCTCTTGTGGCTCAACGGACACACTCATATGATTCTTTGACTCAATCCGATGACTCACAAATCAACAGGTTGAGTCTGAGGGCCTTATCTTGCCTCACCCCATATCACCTCCTAACTTCTATGCCATTTATTTACTATTTTACTACTATTTTGCTACTGCTATTTACTACAAGCTTGATGTAGATCGGCTAGTTGAACTATTTTATTTTTATTTATTTTTTATAGTAATATATGGATATTCTTTTACTTGTCTATAAAGCTCTCAATGGTCTCGCACCTTCCTACCTACATGACTGCCTGCCTAAATATGTCCCAAACCGCCCCCCTAAGGTCTTCCACCGCCGGCCTGCTCGCTTTGCCTAAAAAAATGGCAACAAAAAAATACGGGGAAGCAGCTTTTTGCTTCTACGGGCCGTCGGCATGGAACAAGCTCCCACTGTACCTTCGACAGGCAGCCTCTGTAGACATTTTTAAAGCTCAGCTCAAGACCCACTTCTACAACATTGCTTTTAAGTGATCTTTTATTTTTTATTTTTTTTGTTATTCATGTCCCCACTGTATTGCATTACTGCTTGTTTTTTAATGTCGTTGCCTTGCTTTTCTTTTCTTTTATTCTCCATTGTTCTGTAAAGCACTTTGAGCTGCATTTCATATCATGAAAGGTGCTATACAAATAAAGTTTTATTATTATTATTATTAATAAGTTTAGGGCAAGATAGGGCCCTTCGTGTGTTTTCCAGCACTGTTCCATAGTGAAAGCACATATACACGGTGCTTACATACAAATACTGTACCTTTTGTCTCCTCCATACACTCAGACTGACTGACTCTTCCACTTCTGTCACAGAAACAACAGCAGATATATTTATAATGCATGTGAGTAATAATAACATTTGTTTTCCTGACATCCCGGCCATTACGGCGAGCCGGGGACCCCTCTTTGCCCGGGCCGGTTAACGACCAGGATGCATCACGCAATGACATTACGCTCATATTGATGGCCGCCATTACGCCGTGATCCGGGCTTTCTTTTGGCGTGCCCCCGGGGTGGCCCCCCCAAAGGAAGGCAATAAAGGCCACTTACGTAAGACGTATGCCAGCCATTTAGATAATTCTATATTCAGTCGTTTTAAGCGGGGTCATGATAAAAGCACACTTTTCTCAGAGAAAAAACGAAACATTTCCTCCACGTCTTCCAAACTCAACTCAGTCAGGCTGTGGTTGTAAGTGATGTCTTCAAAACCTCACTCAAAACCCACCTCTTCAGAATAGCCTTCCCCAGTTGAGGTCTCGTTTATCCTTTTATCTTTTTAACCCTGTATCTGTTATGTTTTAGCTTTGATCTTTTTTCTTAATAAAGTCTGTTCCTGGTGTTCCCATGTAAAGCGCTTTGGGTATTTAGAAAAGCGCTATATAAATCTGAGCTATTATTATTATTATTATTATTATTATGTCCTATCAGTTAGGAGTATAGGTTAAAGCCTGGCCTTCCTAAAATGCACTGTCTAATGATCAGAACGCAGTGGTGGGAAAAGTACTCAATCGTTTTACTTAAAAGTGTCAATACTGCAATATAAGTCTGGAATCCAAACTCTACTTGAGTAAAAAGTACAAAGGTATCGGTATCAAAATGTACTTAAAGTGCCAGAAGTAGAAAGTACTCAATGTGCAGAATGTCTCATTTCAAGTTTTCAAATGTATACAAAATATTTTGAAAACGACAGTAGGCCCCAGGATTCAAGAATACGGATATGCTCCTTGTTTCCCTCTACACCAAATATCTTAAAGGGATTGTGACATTAAAAAAAAAGGTTTTGGAATTGTTCTTGTTTTGTTTAGGTTTTCTAATCTCAATTGCACCCAAAAAACATGAACTTTTAACATTCAGTAGATTTTCTGTGATCTGGGGTTTTCTGGCTCAAACAGGTGCTCTGATTTGCCGGCAGTAAGTGACATCACTTACTGCAAATCCCATATATGTCAATGGGATTTGCCAGCAGATGTCACTGTTTCACTGTGTTGCCTGTTTTCATTGTAGCTCAAAAGGCCAAAAAAAACCAAAAGAAAACTTCAGACCACAGAAAATCCACTGAATGTTCAAAGTTCAGGTTTTTTGGGTGTAATTGAGGTCATAAAACCTAAAAGAAATGAAAATGAATGTCATAAAACCTTTAATGAAAATAGGCAATCTACAAGCTCACAATCTGGTGCAATGCAAGTTATATGCAACACATGATTCTGCTCAAATGTTTGGTCACAAAGTTTGATTGTGACCTTGTGACCTTTTCACCCCCAAAGTGAACAGCTCAGAGCAGATACTCTAATATGTCTAATTCACTCACGAGTTTGATGTAAATCGGTTATTCTGTTCACAGACATGATCTGTGCTATTGGACTGTTATTATGACAGCAGAGACTCATTGCATTACTTTATCCCAGGAGGGATGTACAGTACATATGCTGCATCAAAGCTCATCTGTCTGTAGCCTGTTGACCATCAGGCACGTTCTAAAGGGAGATGAAACCCAAACATGGCAGGCTACTGTACAGACAGTATGCTGACCTATAGTACACTATAGTGATGTACAGTGGCGTGCACAGACATTTAGAGGGGCAGGTGCTCAAGTGAAAAAAGGGCACCTTGTGCAGCACATTTTATAGCTATTGAAAAATAGCAGATCCACAAGCTCATAGCGCGCCACCGAGTGGCGCGCTACGAGCTTGTAGGTCTGCTATTTTTCTTTAATCGAAGAATCACTGACATAGAAACATAGCTTTAGATTGTGGGGGCCTAAATAATATAGTAGAAGCGTTTTTTATCAAGATTTGATCAATGTCACCGCATGGTCCACACACTACAAATTAAGAAAAAAAAGATCTTTTTTTTTTTTTTTTTTTTAAAGGACAACTTTAGTTTTTTTCAACCAAGGTTCATGTTTTAGGTTGTTATTAGAGAAAGTAAAAGATGAGTGTACATTTTTTTTCATTTGCTGCTTTCTTTCGTTTTAGGGATTTCAGCTCTTTTTGACAAGGGGGCGGGGGCATTCGAGCATGGGGCTAAATATGTATTTTCTTACCAATTTTTATGGCGATTTATTTTTGTATTATTTACTATAGTCCTAATAAACCCCAGGAAATTACATCTGGCCACAGAAGATCACAGGATCTACTGAATGTGAAGGTAGCCTACTGGGGGAAGGCTTATACTGTAGGCTCAATATGTCAGTTTGTCACATTCAGTAGATCCTGTTATCTTTTGTGGCCAGATGTAATTTCGTGGGGTTTATTAGGACTACAGTAAATAATAAAAAAATTAATCGTCATAATATTTTGTAAAAAAATACATATTTAGCCCCATGCTCGAATGCCCCCACCCCCCTGTCAAAAACTGCTAAAATCGCAAAAACGAAAGAAAGCAGCAAATGAAAGAAAATGAACACTCACATTTTACTTTCTCTAATAACAACCTAAAACATGAACCTTGGTTGAAAAAAACTAAAGTTGTCCTTTAAGAGCAAAATTGCCAAAAGGGCAGGGGGTGCTCTAGCACCCGCTAGTGTCTATCTGTGCACACCACTGGTGATGTAAGCAATCCAGATGCTGCAGCTCAAGGGGTGGGCAGATTTGAAGCTGGAGATCGGGTCACTATTTCCACATTCACTCCATATGGCCTCATTGCATATTTCTGTCGTGGCATAAATAGCCGATCTACAAGCTCAGCTCACCTCTCTGATGACAAGGATATATTTAGACAGCGTTGGATGTTGTATGCGCAAGGAAACATGCTGTGTAGAAAATTTAGCATGTGCTCAGTACCGGTGAAGATCTCACTTTTTAAATCCTTCTGTACACCCCTGTACACCGCCCACCTGTGGTGCCGCTACAAGCAGGCCAGTATCAGACGATTGACAGTGGCATACAATGACTGTATGAGGCTGCTTGTGAGAGCTCCAAGAAGCTCCAGTGCAAGCCAGATGTTCGTCAGTGTTGCGGTTCCCACCTGCTCTGCTGTACTACGAAATCTTATGTATAAATTCATGTGTAGGGTATCTGAGTCAGTAAATGACATCATTAATGTCATCACTAACACAATACGTAGTTCTGTCAGGTTCTCCTCCAGACTGTGGAACTGTGTTGCCTTCCAGGCTAGTGTTGGTGCAGGCTTTATTTTCTGTAGTATTAATGTGTGCCTATTAAGCAACCCTAGGTTAAAGTGACCCAAGCCTGCTTGATTGTACCTGATTGATTGTCACTTGTGCTGCATTGAGGGGTAATCAGTACAATGAGACTCCATGTGAGTGAGGGAGAGCAGGCAGAACAATGTTTGCTGTGAAGAGAGAGGTTAGCTGTGCTGTCTGAGACTACAGAAAGAGCATTGTTTGTAAGTTTAATGTTTATTTCCATTTAATGCAAGGAATGTAACACGTATTTGGATTTAGACAGGATTGTTATGATTTTGGTTTGATTATTTAAATGCCAATTGTTTAACTGCTTTTTGATGACTTACATGCTGTAGAGTTTTGTAGCAGTTTGATAGACTATTTGCAAAGGTCTGTATTATTTCATGTGACTCTTAACAGTCAATTGTATTTGTACATTTTACTGTGTTACAGTTTCACTCCTGACAAAGATCAGTAAAAAGGGAGCAAGACGCCTCATTCCTGACTCCTGTCTCTTTTTTGAATGGAGTTTGGCTGGCTGCCTAATTGTCGTTACAACACCTCAGTGGGGGCAGTACAGGAACCATTGGCGAACTTGTTTGTATGTTCGAAACTGAATATGGTGGAACTCTTTTTATTGTATATTTCTTTCTTATTATTCTTTTTATCTATTGTGTTGCTGTTCTGTACTGTGATATGGATTCCCCTGAGTCTGCAATAAATAATCAATCATCATCATCAGCTATTTATATCCAAGTGTTTGAAAGGGATTTTTTTTTTTCCCACTGGGAAAAGTCGGTGAAAAATGTGAATATTTTTTTTTAATATTCCTAAAAGAAAAAGAGAAATGAAGTTGGGAACTCCTTTGGTCCATCCATTCCTAAAGACATGTGAGATTGGTCCAGTGATGAAAGAAGAAAGTTGTGGGTGTATGAGATTTTTTTTTCTCTATCACACTATCACTAAACACGGGTGAAATTCACCCCGAACTCCGACCTGTAGAAAAAGACAGATGGTAAATGGTGCATTTATATAGCGCCTTTATCCAAAGCGCTTTACAGAGATTGTGCATTACATTCACCCATTCACACACACATTCATACACCGATGGCAGCGGAAACCATGCAAGGCACCAACTAGCACATCAGGAGCAATTAGGGGTTCAGTGTCTTGCTCAAGGACACTTCGACAGTAACTCTGGGGGAGCCCGGGTTCGAACTGGCAACCTTACGGTTACCATCCAGGCACTCTACCCCTGAGCCGCCGCCGCCGGGCAGGGAAATAAATCCACCTTCTATGATGTCACTGAGCATCGTGAAGGCACTGAAAGACCCATGCACCCACCTCAGACATCAACAACATTATGAAAATTGCAAAAAATATAATCGTCCGGATGAAAATCACCCATGTTTAGTGTTCTATTGGTTTAAAAAAAAATAAGAAAAAAACTGCTGTCTATGCTTAAATGTAACATACCGGCCATTATACATTTTATTGGCTGTGTTGCATATACTAGCCTGCCGTATATACTGTATACTGTAATCTGCGGTAGCTTTGACCTGATCCGGAAAATAAACTAGGTTCAAAACCAGGGTTTCATGTTCCTTTCATGATAATTCTACTTTTGGAAAGAGAACTGTTTAAAGGATAAAGATAAATACAACTTCTTCCCTCAGTTGCTCAGTTTTATTCCTATGTGACCACAAGCTGATAATGATGCACAGCATGAACCCAGACAAGGTGGGAACTCACCAACCAACCACAACTAAATTAAAGTAGTAACAGGCTCTATGCACACAGAATAACTCTTCCTACTTCCGGATCCCTTCCCTAGTTCCGTCACAGGTGTTACAGATGATACAGCTGATCAAAGGATCTGTTCTATTCTGGTCAAACAGAGTCAGCGTGCTGCTATACTGTGCATGTTGGCTCACTGGAAACACTCTTATTTAAACACCCTATTTTCCTACAATTATTCAACTAGCCCATCTACATCAACACGTTGTGATCGGCTATTTGAACTATTCAAAAATATTTTTCAAATTTGTTAAAAAAAGGCATTATTGTCAGGGAGGTGTCTCTTTATCATTTGCGACAGTCAGTCACTCATATATGATACAGTCTGTTTCTAGCGAAAATGTAACTAATTCAGTAGCAGTAACAATTTTTCAAACACAGTTTGATCCAAAATCTCCCTATGGGGATTACAATGTAAATAAAAAGTACATGAACCCGTAGATTTGCGCCCTCTACCGATATTGACGTACAGACTTCGGTGCTCTATCTATTGCATAAGATTTTGCATCTGCTATAATTTGTACTTTTGCAGAGACAACCTTATAGTAGCTGACAAAACGATGCCGGGTTCTGTAGAAACCAATCCCTGAAAAAGAGAAGACCTCTTGGCTATGAGCAGTGCCGGTGCAGCCTCTCTGTCTTTTCATTGAAATCTTCCACACCTCGGCACCATTTGGCGTGCCTTCATTATTGTCTGTTTATTGGTTTGCCATGAGGGACCAGGGTCTGTGGAAATGGCATGGAACCAGAATACAAACCTTATCACTATAGGAGATTAAATTAAATCCACCTCTGCCACGCTTTGAAAATCCTCACAGACGGTGTGTGCGTGTGTGTGCGTGTGTATGTGTGTGTGTGTGTGTGTGTGTGTGTGTGTGTGTGTGTGTGTGTGTTTGTTTGTGTATGTGTGTGTGTGTGTGTGTGTGGTGTGGGGGGGGGGGGGGGGGTAGTCAGGCCAAGGGCAACAAGAAAACTGTTGCAGCAAATGATCTATTTTCTCAAAACAGCCGAAATAGCTTTGTTTGACTGGGTCAGTGTTTGTGATTAATCGCCATGGTGACACTATTAATGGTCGCATTACTGCTTTGGTCAGCTGGGAGGCATCATCAAAGTAAAGCTATACTATACGCAGGGATGCAGGGTAGGGGAGGGGGGGGGATGGCGAGAGGGGGGGGGGGGGATAGGTGGTTGGGGGGAAAATGAAGTCTCCAGACGGCGGTGAGTCTGCAATGCATTGTGGGAGCCTCGGTCCGTGCACAGGGGCGAGAGACAAGGCATTAACCCATTTAGGCCTGAAAAAAAAGTCTTCTAAATCCTGACGGTTTTCTGAAATACCTCATGTTTCTATAGGCCTATATATCACTCAATATTTCATGTCAAGGACCCCAAAGATTATCTGTAATTGGCCTCCGAGACCCCCCCCATCTGAAAATATGTTGTTCCAGAGACCTCCCCCAGAAGATTTGTGTTAAAAACGTTTGTTCTGATAAAAAAATATATTTCAAATTTTCGCCACATTTTCACGATTTTTCAAAAATAGCAGACCTACAAGCTCGTAGCGCGCCACTCGGTGGCGCGCTACGAGCTTGTAGATCTGCTATTTTTCAATAGCTAAAGCATAGCATAATGCTAACACCAAAATGGGTGCCCGTTCAGAATGGGTTAATCAAAGGAACGCCGCGACCAGGAGCGGCGTTCTCATGTGCCACAGACATACCCCCCCTCCCCTCCCTCCCTTCCCCTTTCCACAGTGATTGATTGGTATTCTTTATCCATTGATTTGAGCTTTTTCTCCCGTAATCTGTTGTCTCCAGTCATATCAAGGCCTCAAAGGGGTTCATTAACGCGAGCTGCAGACAGGCCGTGCTGCACGAGGACACGGTGTGTGAACAATGGGCCGACTCGGGGGAAGGAGGATTTGATCAACGAAGGCTCATAGAACTAATTAAAGCTCTCATTTATCATTTAGCCGCCGCGCACATACACAGCTCCATGCAGGCTGTGTGCAATGGAGGCACGTGCACTCTCGCGTTTGTAACAGATAATACTGTACCCGAGGAAACATGCACAGTCTTTGATGTTTAGATTATTGGGTCGATTGAAATATATCCACATGAGTTTGACCATTCATCATGTCAGGTTGTTAACCCATTCTGAACGGGCACCCATTTTGGTGTGAGCATCATGTTGCTTTAGCTAGAGATCTACAAGCTCATATCGCGCCACCGAGTGGCGCGACACGAGCTTGTAGGTCTGCTATTTTTTTTTTAATCGAAGAACGACTGACATTTTTTAGAATCTGATCTCAGGTCAGAATGGGTTAATCAGACCAGTGTGTGTCCAGTGGAAAACCTCGTATGAATCTGATCTCAGGTCAGAATGGGTTAACGACCCACAGACCCCCCTATCAATTCACTTACATGCTAAACAAATCCACGGACAATGCTCTAGTATAGCCATCCATCCATCCGCATACTGCCCTCTCCCAGTAGAGTGAGTATGCTGTTTATAGATCAGGACCAGGGGGGGGCAGTCAGACAGATATTTAACCAGGGGGGCAGTCAGACAGATATTTAACCAGGGGGGCAGTCAGACAGATATTTAACCAGGGGGGCAGTCAGACAGATATTTAACCAGGGGGGCAGTCAGACAGATATTTAACCAGGGGGGCAGTCAGACAGATATTTAACCAGGGGGGCAGTCAGACAGATATTTAACCAGGGGGGCAGTCAGACAGATATTTAACCAGGGGGGGCAGTCAGACAGATATTTAACCAGGGGGCGGCAGTCAGACAGATATTTAACCAGGGGGGCAGTCAGACAGATATTTAACCAGGGGGGCAGTCAGACAGATATTTAACCAGGGGGGCAGTCAGACAGATATTTAACCAGGGGGGCAGTCAGACAGATATTTAACCAGGGGGGCAGTCAGACAGATATTTAACCAGGGGGGCAGTCAGACAGATATTTAACCAGGGGGGCAGTCAGACAGATATTTAACCAGGGGGGCAGTCAGACAGATATTTAACCAGGGGGGCAGTCAGACAGATATTTAACCAGGGGGGCAGTCAGACAGATATTTAACCAGGGGGGCAGTCAGACAGATATTTAACCAGGGGGGCAGTCAGACAGATATTTAACCAGGGGGGCAGTCAGACAGATATTTAACCAGGGGGGCAGTCAGACAGATATTTAACCAGGGGGGCAGTCAGACAGATATTTAACCAGGGGGGCAGTCAGACAGATATTTAACCAGGGGGGCAGTCAGACAGATATTTAACCAGGGGGGCAGTCAGACAGATATTTAACCAGGGGGCGGCAGTCAGACAGATATTTAACCAGGGGGGCAGTCAGACAGATATTTAACCAGGGGGGCAGTCAGACAGATATTTAACCAGGGGGGCAGTCAGACAGATATTTAACCAGGGGGGCAGTCAGACAGATATTTAACCAGGGGGGCAGTCAGACAGATATTTAACCAGGGGGGCAGTCAGACAGATATTTAACCAGGGGGGCAGTCAGACAGATATTTAACCAGGGGGGCAGTCAGACAGATATTTAACCAGGGGGGCAGTCAGACAGATATTTAACCAGGGGGGGCAGTCAGACAGATATTTAACCAGGGGGGCAGTCAGACAGATATTTAACCAGGGGGGCAGTCAGACAGATATTTAACCAGGGGGGCAGTCAGACAGATATTTAACCAGGGGGGCAGTCAGACAGATATTTAACCAGGGGGGCAGTCAGACAGATATTTAACCAGGGGGCGGCAGTCAGACAGATATTTAACCAGGGGGGCAGTCAGACAGATATTTAACCAGGGGGGCAGTCAGACAGATATTTAACCAGGGGGGCAGTCAGACAGATATTTAACCAGGGGGGCAGTCAGACAGATATTTAACCAGGGGGGCAGTCAGACAGATATTTAACCAGGGGGGCAGTCAGACAGATATTTAACCAGGGGGGCAGTCAGACAGATATTTAACCAGGGGGGCAGTCAGACAGATATTTAACCAGGGGGGCAGTCAGACAGATATTTAACCAGGGGGGCAGTCAGACAGATATTTAACCAGGGGGGCAGTCAGACAGATATTTAACCAGGGGGGCAGTCAGACAGATATTTAACCAGGGGGGCAGTCAGACAGATATTTAACCAGGGGGGCAGTCAGACAGATATTTAACCAGGGGGGCAGTCAGACAGATATTTAACCAGGGGGGCAGTCAGACAGATATTTAACCAGGGGGCGGCAGTCAGACAGATATTTAACCAGGGGGGCAGTCAGACAGATATTTAACCAGGGGGGCAGTCAGACAGATATTTAACCAGGGGGGCAGTCAGACAGATATTTAACCAGGGGGGCAGTCAGACAGATATTTAACCAGGGGGGCAGTCAGACAGATATTTAACCAGGGGGGCAGTCAGACAGATATTTAACCAGGGGGGCAGTCAGACAGATATTTAACCAGGGGGGCAGTCAGACAGATATTTAACCAGGGGGGCAGTCAGACAGATATTTAACCAGGGGGGCAGTCAGACAGATATTTAACCAGGGGGGCAGTCAGACAGATATTTAACCAGGGGGGCAGTCAGACAGATATTTAACCAGGGGGGGCAGTCAGACAGATATTTAACCAGGGGGCGGCAGTCAGACAGATATTTAACCAGGGGGGGCAGTCAGACAGATATTTAACCAGGGGGGCAGTCAGACAGATATTTAACCAGGGGGCGGCAGTCAGACAGATATTTAACCAGGGGGGCAGTCAGACAGATATTTAACCAGGGGGCGGCAGTCAGACAGATATTTAACCAGGGGGCGGCAGTCAGACATATATTTAACCAGGGGGCGGCAGTCAGACAGATATTTAACCAGGGGGCGGCAGTCAGACAGATATTTAACCAGGGGGGCAGTCAGACAGATATTTAACCAGGGGGCGGCAGTCAGACAGATATTTAACCAGGGGGGCAGTCAGACAGATATTTAACCAGGGGGGCAGTCAGACAGATATTTAACCAGGGGGGCAGTCAGACAGATATTTAACCAGGGGGGCAGTCAGACAGATATTTAACCAGGGGGGCAGTCAGACAGATATTTAACCAGGGGGGCAGTCAGACAGATATTTAACCAGGGGGGCAGTCAGACAGATATTTAACCAGGGGGGCAGTCAGACAGATATTTAACCAGGGGGGCAGTCAGACAGATATTTAACCAGGGGGGCAGTCAGACAGATATTTAACCAGGGGGGCAGTCAGACAGATATTTAACCAGGGGGGCAGTCAGACAGATATTTAACCAGGGGGGCAGTCAGACAGATATTTAACCAGGGGGGCAGTCAGACAGATATTTAACCAGGGGGGCAGTCAGACAGATATTTAACCAGGGGGGCAGTCAGACAGATATTTAACCAGGGGGGCAGTCAGACAGATATTTAACCAGGGGGGCAGTCAGACAGATATTTAACCAGGGGGCAGTCAGACAGATGTTTAACCAGGGGGGCAGTCAGACAGATATTTTGTGAAGCCACTAAGGAAATCATAGTTCATATAATGGCCTGTTGTGGCGCTGTCATTGGACCCAGAAAAACCCATAGCCCCATAGAAGTCCATGTATTTGGGCCCAACTTCACCTAGACTGTATTACCTTAATAAACATGGTCATGAATACTTTCTGCTTCCACTCACTAGTTTAAAGTCTCATTTCTAATGTCATAATATTCTTTTTGGAAAATGATGGTCCCATTAATTAAAAAAATGACCATAATGTCGCGTATGTTCTGAGGGGCGTGGCTACCGTTACAGTCTATGATCGGGATTCCCCACCCACTCGAGTCAAAATAAAAACCAACGGAGAAGAAGGGGGGAAGTCCCGCCTCGTTGTCTGGGCCAGCCAATGGCCAGCTGGGCCAAAACGGAGCCAGCCAATGGCCAGCTGGGCCCAAACGGATCTAGAAAGATGGCGACTTACAGTGCAGGAATAACAGGCTTCATTTTACGTCCATGTTAGACCCGGGGAACGCTTTGTACATATTTTTTACAGTCTATGATCAGTACCCACGTGTTTGTAGCACATGTTTGTGTATGTATAGCACATGTTTGTGTTTGTAGCACGGAATGTGATGATTTGATTGGCTGATTTGTGATGATGTATATGATCACTATGATGATGATAAGAAGACGTACTGTATGATACAAGTGTGGGCAGCGGTGGCTCAGGGGTAGAGTGCCTGGATGGTAACCGTAAGGTTGCCAGTTCGAACCCGGGCTCCCCCAGAGTTACTGTCGAAGAGTCCTTGAGCAAGACACTGAACCCCTAATTGCTCCCGATGTGCTAGTTGGTGCCTTGCATGGTTTCCGCTGCCATCGGTGTATGAATGTGTGTGTGAATGGGTGAATGTAATGCACAATCTCTGTAAAGCGCCTTGGATAAAGGCGCTATATAAATGCACCATTTACCATTTTATTTACCAAGTGTGATTTTTGTTTTTACAAATTGTCTATGGAACTTTTCATTTTTTTTCACCAAATGTTGTTTACTTGGTTTCCAGTGAATCACACCTCTGATGCAACATGCTATTTGGGTGTTCTTATAATAACCTATAAGCATGACATTCAGCCATTGACTGTCAATAACTCTCGTCAGACATTGTGTTGTTATTGTGTTGGCCTGTCTGACGGCCAACAACAGCACACTTCCAGCGACCAACATTACTTCATATTGCCTCACTCAGTTGCATCCCAAACTGTTTGTGTAGCTAAACCAGAAATGACATTACCATCCATCTGTTCCAAACTTTTAAACACTTGTATTGCTGTTGTGTGGTCAAAACTCAGTAGTGGAGCTTTTGTTTAGCATCCCAAAAGAACTACACTTCCCAGAGTCAAAACACAAAATGGCCGCTGATTATTAAGAGCACCTGCAGACTTTAAAAGGCCACACAAACAGAAACCAGGGAGAGAAGAAGCAGCTGTAGTTCTTTCAGGAGTCGAGTTCAGCCCCAAAGACGCCCATGGTCTGTAAAAATGTTTATATACTTGCATGCTGCTTTATGGTTTAACTGCAGTGCTACCAAATTGGATAAGGTACACATTGCAGCATTACCTGCTATGTGTTACTTTGGGCACACTGCTGTGTTCAAACACACTTGTGACTTGACAGTGTTTGGGGGAAATTAATTAATTTGTGTTTAAAGTATAAATTACAAAAGAAGACAAAGTTAGAAATGTTAAGTTTATTGAATATTACTTTAAGAATTTAAAAGACTACTGAAATGTGGACAATTCATGGTTCTCAATGCTAAAGGTTTAAATGCCTAGTTGGAAAAGAGCTGATCTACAAATCAAGGATCAGCTATTTATCTATCTTTATTCCAAGTGCTTAGATGTTTCACTTGAGTTGAAACATTTATCTATTCCATTTAAAGGGGTTTAAATGTTGACTTTAAAATGTTAACTTAATGTTTACTTATTTGTCTAAAATATATATATAAAGTTTAATTTAGAAACTTATCTATTCCATTTAAATGATTAATTTGAAGTGTTTAATTTAAAATGGTTACTTTAACTTTAACAATATATTGATAAATTGGTGTTTAAAAGTAATTTAAATTAGACATTGAATTGCTTAAAATACATTTAATTGTTTAAGACATGTGCTTGTTTAAAATACTGTATTGCTTAAAAACAATTGTTGAAGAAAGCTAATGGTTTAAGAAGATTATCCGTTGATTGTTTGGCAATGTTGTTAACCTTTTATTTTTTCTCTGTTTGAAGGTTAACAACCTGATTCAAGAAGCCAACCAATCACCAATGAAACCAACAGCATAAAAAGTTGGATAAATAAAAGTGGATTGAGTTGGGAAACTGAGTTGTGTCCTTGTCCTTTGGAGTGAACTAGGAAAGAACTTTACAGCTGTTCCTAGCTCAAAGTATTTTCACTATACTCTCTCTCTCTACTCATACTCATCTGTCTATTCTGTTCATTAATGTTACTCTGTCGTCCTGTTGTAGTGCCTGTGATATTGCTGACCTCTGCTGGTCTAAACAGACTCCTGTCAATCACATGATGACTCTGGCTGCCACACCCGGTGTCAGCTGTTCCCTGATTGAGTGATTAGTAGCAGGTTATAAAGAGGAGCTCATTGTCTCCCCAACACCCAACTTCAATAGTCGTGTTTCCCTTATTCTATCATTTTAACTACTTGTGTTTTATTGTATTTTATTTTTGTGTCCTGCCCTGTGAAGCACTTTGAGCTGCATTTATGTATGAAAGGTGCTATACAAATAAAGTTTATTATTATTATTATTATGTTCTGTTGCGCTTGTGTTTCTTTATTTCAGTTACTGGGCTGGTCTTAAGTATTTGTTTGCCATTAGTTTTGGTTAGTTTATGGGTAGTCTGGGGACTCCGACAGTGCATACAGTAGCTCCCCAGGCTCCCCCACGTATTAGTCTGCCAGCCCATATCTTTGTTTGGTAGGATGCCTAGTTAGGTCTTGAGATTATCATTTATTGTTTTCGGCATTTATTTATTCAGTGTTTTCTTGTGTTACATTCCTGGCTTGTTTGGGGTTCAGTGTCTGATATTTATTGCCCGTAACAAGGCATTCTAATGCAAAATGTAAAATGCAATGGGATGAAGAGATGCTGACTGTCTCTGTAACATCCTGATCCCTGAAAGGTCATTTTCAGGATGAAGAGATGCTGACTGTCTCTGTAACATCATGATCCCTGAAAGGTCATTTTCAGGATGAAGAAATGCTGACTGTCTCTGTCCTATTTGCCATCCACAAGTGGGGAAAGCAAGATGCAACTTTTTTTTTTTTTTTAAGATATTTTTTTGCGGCTTACGCCTTTTGATTTTTGAAGGGACAGACAGTAGGCTGACAGGAAACGGGAGAGAGATGGGGGGATGACATGCAGTAAAGGCCGTGTCGGGCTCGGGAGTCGAACCCGCGGCACACTGCGACTGGATTACCAGTCAGGTGCCCAGACCGTTACACCACGGCCTGGGCCGCAAGATGCAACCTTGCTCTTTTTTTAAATATATTTGGGGCTTTTTCCCTTTATTGATAGATTTACAGTAGTTTGACAGGAAAGGGGGAGAGAGATGGGGGGGGGGGGGGGAGACAAAGGTCCTCGGGCTCGGGACTCGAACCCACGACACACTGACTGGATAGATCAAACTATACATGGGGATGTGATTCATGTTATATTATTCCACAATTGTGTTACGACTTTCTCTGATACATAGTGTAGCTGCTGCTGTATGGCTTAATGAGATGCACGCGCACACACACACACACACACACACACACACACACACACACGCACACACACACACACACACACACACAGTTCCCCAGGACCCAGAGACAGACAAACACATTAGGAATAATAGCTGTATCTATGTCCTATATCAGAAGTATTGTGTCTTCAGGCATTCACTATTATTCATATTAAACTATACAACTGAGTCTGGATGTCTCTCATGCCTTATCTAATCTCATTACTGGTCTGATAAAGACCATATTCATCTGTTAGACATGGGGTCTTCAGTTCAAGGACCCCATAGCTGAGAGATAGACAAAGCAGTATAAGGTTAGGGTATATATACCCTATACTACATAAATATGTATCTGTTTGTCTCATCAATGTCTGCTTACCGTTGACTCGTTGAGAGATTTGAGACTACGTTGAAAGTATTCCACTGTTTTTTTTTCCTTTTAAGTAGACCTAGTATGGGTTTCTTCCAAATTATGCTGCAGTTTTGCTGGCTTCCTAGATTTGTTGAAGCACTATGTGCAAGTTTGTTTGTTTACACAATTACTTAATTAGACTAAACATCACCTAGAGGAAAATGTACTCGAATCGAGCAAAAAGCCTTGTATCATAAGGGACAGCAGGTTAAAAGTGGTAAAGTCTGTGTGTGGGTTTTAAAAATATTGAACCAATAAAGTATTAACAAGAGCGTATAACTAAATAATAACTACACTGGACCCACTGAAACACAATTGTTGTTTATTCTATTTCCTGAAAGCGAACGGTTTTGGACATCCACGTTTTCCACCTGACAGTATAATTTATGTGTGGTAAATAAATAAATAATAATAACTATAAAAAGTGCCCCTCAGGGCACAGGTCTCCACCAGGCCAGGTCGGGTTGTGGCCTCCTGGTGGCGCTATAATAGGACAGGTCTCCACCAGGCCAGGTCGGGTTGTGGCCTCCTGGTGGCGCTATAATAGGACAGGTCTCCACCAGGCCAGGTCGGGTTGTGGCCTCCTGGTGGCGCTATAATAGGACAGGTCTCCACCAGGCCAGGTCGGGTTGTGGCCTCCTGGTGGTGCTGCTATAATAGGACAGGTCTCCACCAGGGCAGGTCAGGTTGTGGCCTCCTGGTGGCGCTATAATAGGACAGGTCTCCACCAGGCCAGGTCGGGTTGTGGCCTCCTGGTGGCGCTATAATAGGACAGGTCTCCACCAGGCCAGGTCGGGTTGTGGCCTCCTGGTGGCGCTATAATAGGACAGGTCTCCACCAGGCCAGGTCAGGTTGTGGCCTCCTGGTGGCGCTATAATAGGACAGGTCTCCACCAGGCCAGGTCAGGCTGTGGCCTCCTGGTGGCGCTATAACAGGACAGGTCTCCACCAGGCCAGGTCGGGTTGTGGCCTCCTGGTGGCGCTATAATAGGACAGGTCTCCACCAGGCCAGGTCGGGTTGTGGCCTCCTGGTGGCGCTATAATAGGACAGGTCTCCACCAGGCCAGGTCGGGTTGTGGCCTCCTGGTGGCGCTATAATAGGACAGGTCTCCACCAGGCCAGGTCGGGTTGTGGCCTCCTGGTGGCGCTATAATAGGACAGGTCTCCACCAGGGCAGGTCAGGTTGTGGCCTCCTGGTGGCGCTATAATAGGACAGGTCTCCACCAGGCCAGGTCGGGTTGTGGCCTCCTGGTGGCGCTATAATAGGACAGGTCTCCACCAGGCCAGGTCGGGTTGTGGCCTCCTGGTGGCGCTATAATAGGACAGGTCTCCACCAGGCCAGGTCGGGTTGTGGCCTCCTGGTGGCGCTATAATAGGACAGGTCTCCACCAGGCCAGGTCGGGTTGTGGCCTCCTGGTGGCGCTATAATAGGACAGGTCTCCACCAGGCCAGGTCGGGTTGTGGCCTCCTGGTGGCGCTATAATAGGACAGGTCTCCACCAGGGCAGGTCAGGTTGTGGCCTCCTGGTGGCGCTATAATAGGACAGGTCTCCACCAGGCCAGGTCGGGTTGTGGCCTCCTGGTGGCGCTATAATAGGACAGGTCTCCACCAGGCCAGGTCGGGTTGTGGCCTCCTGGTGGCGCTATAATAGGACAGGTCTCCACCAGGCCAGGTCGGGTTGTGGCCTCCTGGTGGCGCTATAATAGGACAGGTCTCCACCAGGCCAGGTCGGGTTGTGGCATCCTGGTGGCGCTATAATAGGACATGTCTCCACCAGGCCAGGTCGGGTTGTGGCCTCCTGGTGGCGCTATAATAGGACAGGTCTCCACCAGGCCAGGTCGGGTTGTGGCCTCCTGGTGGCGCTATAATAGGACAGGTCTCCACCAGGCCAGGTCGGGTTGTGGCCTCCTGGTGGCGCTATAATAGGCCATTGTGAAACGGGTGGCATTTGTTCTTACACCTTTGATGGCAATTGGATGATTTGAGGCATTTTGTTCCAAAAATGTGTTTTGGTGGCGCTATAACAGGCCAATGTGAAAAGGGGGGGATATATTTATTATATTCCTCAGCCTAGTAGGAAAGTGCATGAAAGATTTCACATAAATTGCACGCTGTGTTCATGATTTGTTCAAAACAGCCCCATCCTGCAAACTTTGAAAGCCAATGTTAGCCAATTAGGATGGAATATGAAATATTGGACAGATCAGTCTTGAGCACATGACTATAGAGATACTGTGTAACGATTTTGACAAAATCTGGAGGAGTAATATCAAAAAATGTGTTTTACGAAAGTCAGCCATGTCTCCGCCTTCGGCCTGGAGGAGACAATAAAACATACTGTAGGTCTCTCGCCATGCCTTCGGCCTGGTGGAGACAATAAAACATACTCTCTCCCCATGCCTTCGGCCTGGTGGAGACAATAAAACATACTCTCTCCCCATGCCTTCGGCCTGGTGGAGACAATAAAACATACTCTCTCCCCATGCCTTCGGCCTGGTGGAGACAATAAAACATACTCTCTCCCCATGCCTTCGGCCTGGTGGAGACAATAAAACATACTCTCTCCCAATGCCTTCGGCCTGGTGGAGACAATAAAACATACTCTCTCCCCATGCCTTCGGCCTGGTGGAGACAATAAAACATACTCTCTCCCCATGCCTTCTGCCTGGTGGAGACAATAATACATACTCTCTCCCCATGCCTTCGGCCTGGTGGAGACAATAAAACATACTCTCTCCCCATGCCTTCGGCCTGGTGGAGACAATAAAACATACTCTCTCCCCATGCCTTCGGCCTGGTGGAGACAATGAAACATACTCTCTCCCCATGCCTTCGGCCTGGTGGAGACAATAATACATACACTCTCCCCATGCCTTCGGCCTGGTGGAGACAATAAAACATACTCTCTCCCCATGCCTTCGGCCTGGTGGAGACAATAAAACATACTCTCTCCCCATGCCTTCGGCCTGGTGGAGACAATAATACATACTCTCTCCCCATGCCTTCGGCCTGGTGGAGACAATAATACATACTCTCTCCCCATGCCTTCGGCCTGGTGGAGACAATAATACATACTCTCTCCCCATGCCTTCGGCCTGGTGGAGACAATAAAACATACTCTCTCCCCATGCCTTCGGCCTGGTGGAGACAATAAAACATACTCTCTCCCCATGCCTTCGGCCTGGTGGAGACAATAAAACATACTCTCTCCCCATGCCTTCGGTCTGGAGGAGACAATAAAACATACTGTAGGTCTCTCCCCATGCCTTCGGCCTGGTGGAGACAATAAAACATACTCTCTCCCCATGCCTTCGGCCTGGTGGAGACAATAAAACATACTCTCTCCCCATGCCTTCGGCCTGGTGGAGACAATAAAACATACTCTCTCCCCAGGCCTTCGGCCTGGTGGAGACAATAAAACATACTCTCTCCCAATGCCTTCGGCCTGGTGGAGACAATAAAACATACTCTCTCCCCATGCCTTCGGCCTGGTGGAGACAATAAAACATACTCTCTCCCCATGCCTTCGGCCTGGTGGAGACATTAAAACATACTCTCTCCCCATGCCTTCGGCCTGGTGGAGACATTAAAACATACTCTCTCCCCATGCCTTCGGCCTGGTGGAGACAATAAAACATACTCTCTCCCCATGCCTTCGGCCTGGTGGAGACATTAAAACATACTCTCTCCCCATGCCTTCGGCCTGGTGGAGACAATAAAACATACTTTCTCCCCATGCCTTCGGCCTGGTGGAGACAATAATACATACTCTCTCCCCATGCCTTCGGCCTGGTGGAGACAATAATACATACTCTCTCCCCATGCCTTCGGCCTGGTGGAGACAATAAAACATACTCTCTCCCCATGCCTTCGGCCTGGTGGAGACAATAAAACATACTCTCTCCCCATGCCTTCAGCCTGGTGGAGACAATAAAACATACTCTCTCCCCATGCCTTCGGCCTGGTGGAGACAATAAAACATACTCTCTCCCCATGCCTTCGGCCTGGTGGAGACAATAAAACATACTCTCTCCCCATGCCTTCGGCCTGGTGGAGACAATAATACATACTCTCTCCCCATGCCTTCGGCCTGGTGGAGACAATAATACATACTCTCTCCCAATGCCTTCGGCCTGGTGGAGACAATAATACATACTCTCTCCCCATGCCTTCGGCCTGGTGGAGACATTAAAACATACTCTCTCCCCATGCCTTCGGCCTGGTGGAGACAATAAAACATACTCTCTCCCCATGCCTTCGGCCTGGTGGAGACAATAATACATACTCTCTCCCCATGCCTTCGGCCTGGTGGAGACAATAATACATACTCTCTCCCCATGCCTTCGGCCTGGTGGAGACAATAATACATACTCTCTCCCCATGCCTTCGGCCTGGTGGAGACATTAAAACATACTCTCTCCCCATGCCTTCGGCCTGGTGGAGACAATAATACATACTCTCTCCCAATGCCTTCGGCCTGGTGGAGACAATAATACATACTCTCTCCCCATGCCTTCGGCCTGGTGGAGACAATAATACATACTCTCTCCCCATGCCTTCGGCCTGGTGGAGACATTAAAACATACTCTCTCCCCATGCCTTCGGCCTGGTGGAGACAATAATACATACTCTCTCCCCATGCCTTCAGCCTGGTGGAGACAATAAAAAAAGAGCAGTGTTTCTTCTGTGATAATTATTATATGTACTCGTGGTGCTCGCTCTGGCAGTCACTTTTGTTTTGGTTTGATATCCGTCTCTTTTCTTGTTCCCTGCTACTGCACGCAGCGCTAAAACAATAGCCTTTTCTTCGGATACTTCATCATAATAAAGATATAATTTCAAACTATTAGCTCTGTACTATATTTTGTTTAAGAGGGGAAATTAAGATGAATTCCGCTTCCATCTTTTACAAGCCATTTTTGTCCGGCAGTGGTTCTCGGTCTATACACAGCATCACACCACAGCTGCATGTATAGAGGAGAAACACTGAGGTTATATTCTGGAAAGAAATGTAGGGTTGAGTAGGTGTTTTGAACGCAAGGTTATTCAAGTTTTGCATGAGTTATTTTCTTTTTCAGTTTTATTTTCAGGTTGTTGTATTAAAGTGGATTTGCTAGTTTATTCATAAGATATAGTGTAAGTTAAAAAAATTTGAATGGTGTAATTTGCGCAAGATTCAAAAAAGGTCAGACAAATTACTCAAAAGATCATTATCAATGTTTCGAAAGCACATTATTCACACTTAAGCTGGCACAGCTAAAGAAAAGTAAGTAGCTTTTATCGTAACTTTTTCTTTATAGAATAGACTAAGTGACAAACAGGAATAGTTTGGTGACCACCGGAGAGACGGGTGGCAGCCGGAAATTAGACGGCACCCGGGAGCAGTATGGGTTAGCGCCCCAGCCTGTGTCTTCCGTGAGGAAGAAGCCCAACAAACCCACGGTGAGGCCTTTAAGGAGGGCCATGCAAGCCTCAAGCGGAGCCTGCGGCACCACCAAGGGCAAGGTGGAGCCTGCGGAACCGTTGCGGCTCGAGAATCCACCATTCCTGAATAAAGTGCCTGGTGCTGGGAGTCTGGTGCAACGCACAGGGCCTGGCCTGGTGAGAGCAGGAGTGGACCTGGTGAGACGTAGGAGGGGCCCGGACAGGTGTCAACCCACAGAGCCTAGTCCTTCCATGTGCCAGAATGGTACCTCCCAGTCCCGGCAGAGTAGTTCAGGAGGAACGGATTGTGTGGCCCTGGTTTTTCCCTAATGGGACTTATCGAGGGTAGCTACTGGGACGTAAGTCGGGACTTGATCACTCCCGGCTGGGTCACCTGAGTGAGGGGTATGATGTTGCGAGACCCGAAACCCTGATGACCTTGGGATACATCACTGAGGATACGTCCCAGGTGCATCCATTTATGTATGTATTTTGTTATAGTTTTCCTATTCCCGGATGAATATATAACCGGTCTATATAACATGATTTTTATTGTCAACCTGTTGTCGTCAGCCCTTGTTTTACCTCAGGCACTGGCCAGGACCCTCTAGCTAGCTTTAAGCCATTCTGACCGGGCACCCATTTTGGTGTCAGCATCATGTTATGCTTTAGCTATTTAAAAATAGCAGATCTACAAGCTCATATCGCGCCACCGAGTGGCGCGATACGAGCTTGTAGGTCTGCTATTTTTGAAAAATCGAAGAGCGACTGACATTTTTTAGAATCTGATCTCAGGTCAGAATGGGTTCATCAGACCAGTGTGTGTCCCAGTGGAAAACCTCGTATGAATCTGATCTCAGGTCAGAATGGGTTGATCAGACCAGTGTGTGTCCCAGTGGAAACCTCGTATGAATCTGATCTCAGGTCAGAATGGGTTAACTAGACTAGAGCAACAGCTTCAGGTCGCTGGTGGTGCTGGACAATTATGACACTAATGGCAGTTTTGTGGGGGTTTAGTGCACAACGATAGCCTATAGTATATTCAACAAGTTCCTTCACTGTTGATGTATTCACTTGGATGGGGATACCAGCAGGAAACACAGGACATTATAGACTGTATAATTATGGATACCAGCAGGAAACACAGGACATTATAGACTGTATAATTATGGATACCAGCAGGAAACACAGGACATTATAGACTGTATATGTGACCAGTGCCAGTGATTTCAACCACAAGTCGGCAATAGTATAACTTCACAATTGAACAAAATACATTCTTTCATTTTTTTTTGTGGTTTTCGTTTTTTAGCCACATTAACACAGTTGGAATGTTAAAGAATGTTTTTATTCCATCAGAAAGTTGTTTTAGTGTCATTAAGTCATTGTAATTGCTTAAACAAGTCACTATGTCTAATGTTTTAACCATTGAGTTAAGCAATGCTAACCAATGCTAATCAGAAAATCAGCTTTCCTTTCAAAGTATGCAAATTCCGCTAAATTCCGCTTTTTTTGTACACAATCGTTTTTGAAGATAAGCAGACATGGCAACACTGCTGGTTGAATAATGGAGGAATGAAGGGAAAACAGCGCCCCCTAAAGTCATAGATAGCTGAAATCTTAGATGGGCAAATTCTGTACTTTGGGGTTTCCAGTTCAACAAGTTTCAAATGGTCATATCTTCTTCATTTCCCCCCCAATTTCAATGAGCAATACATCATATGAAAGGTTACAGTGTGCAGTTTCATAATATGTAAATGACTGAAAGATGACCATGGCCCCCCTTGTATATTAAACCACTGTCCCCGGTCACATATTATGCATTTTAATTGGTTGTTGACCTGCTGTGGCTTCCTGGAGCATTTTCCGTCCGTGTTGCCCATGCAGTGCCACACAGTTGCATAGTGCAGCGGTTGAAAACCACCAGTGGTCCTTGAGGGCGTTCCAGGTGGTCCCTGCAGCTAAATGATGGAGAGTTGGTAACCAAATGGACCCTTATAGATCTTTAACCCATTCTGACCTGAGATCAGATTCATACGAGGTTTCCACTGGACACACACTGGTCTGATTATAACCCATTCTGACCTGAGATCAGATTCTAAAAAATGTCAGTCGTTCTTCGATAAAAAAAAAAATAGCAGACCTACAAGCTTGTAGCGCGCCACTCGGTGGCGCACTATGAGCTTGTAGATCTGCATTACTTAATTTACAAGATCTCTACACGATTAGAGAATATAGAATACTTTGTATTTTGATGAATGTTTGCCTGTCATCTCTCCTATGGTATACCAACAACAATACAGCATGGAATTGTGGACACAGTTATCCAACAATAACAAAATATTCTTTAGTTTTGTGTCTCATCAAATGGTGGTCCGTGGCTCAAATGTTGAATAAATAATGAACCTTGATACGAAAAGTGTTGAAAACCACTCGCGTATATCCTTACCCTAAAGGAAAGTGTAGAATTTACTTACAGTTTTCATCATAGTATTCAGTGGTCTGATATACTGCACATTATATCATATTATTGGACGTAACATTTGAATAAAAATGGTTTGATTAATAGATAGATGGAACCTTTGGAATAAGCTATGAACTCATGCTGTATAACAGCATTGTAGAGAGGAGATATATACTGAAATATCCATAAATCTTTACAGCTTTTACAAAAACCATCAAAGAGTCAAATGGGGTATTCACAGGCATCACTTTAGAGGCCAGCTGAGGGCAACTGCTATACTAAAAAGATATGTGCAGGCTGTATCATTGTATGTTATCATTATCCACTACAGTTTGACTCTATCAGCGGCGGTGGCTCAGGGGTAGAGTGCCTGGATGGTAACCGTAAGGTTGCCAGTTCGAACCCGGGCTCCCCCAGAGTTACTGTCGAAGTGTCCTTGAGCAAGACACTGAACCCCTAATTGCTCCCGATGTGCTAGTTGGTGCCTTGCATGGTTTCCGCTGCCATCGGTGTATGAATGTGTGTGTGAATGGGTGAATGTAATGCACAATCTCTGTAAAGCGCCTTGGATAAAGGCGCTATATAAATGCACCATTTACCATCTATCTATCTATCTATCTATCTATCTATCTATCTATCTATCTATCTATCTATCTATCTATCTATAGTGTCTGTCTGTCTGTCTGTTCACTTCAAATCCCTACTTTTGTTTTCATGAAATGCTAAAAGTCAGATAAGGTCAAAATATGTATCCATTCACTTTTCAGTCTGAGGTTGTGAGTGGTGTTCTGTTTGACAGAGACAGAGCCGGTCTCATCATACTGCTATAAGGACTCTGCCGGAAATTTGCCTTATGGCATTTCAGCCATTTGAATACAGCCTACTGTATGCGCAAGCTGTCCAATACTAACAGAAATATGTGTATTCATTTGAAAGCTTCTGCATAATGAGTACTTTATACTTTTGGTACTTTAACCCATTCTGACCTGAGATCAGATTCATACGAGGTTTCCACTGGACACACACTGGTCTGATGAACCCATTCTGACCCGAGATCAGATTCTAAAAATGTCAGTCGTTATTCAATTCTTCAAAAATAGCAGACCTACAAGCTCATAGCGCGCCACTCGGTGGCGCGCTATGAGCTTGTAGATCTGCTATTTTTCAATAGCTAAAGCATAACATGATGCTGACACCAAAATGGGTTCCCGTTCAGAATGGGTTAAGTACATTTTTATATAATAATAATTTGTACTTTTGAGGCTTATATGCCTTATAATAATGTGTGGCAGTGTGTCGTTCACAGAGAATAGCAGATCTGCAAATATAAGTGCAGGCGCATTGCCGCTGTATATTCAGTGTACATGTCAGCGCCACACACACACAAGTAGAAATCACAATTTGCGCTCCTGTTTTATTAGACAAGAGCAGTAAAAGTAAATGTATCAATGCTGCAATATATAGGAATACTCTGTTACAAAGTATCATTCCGGAATTCAAAATGTGCATACAAAAGTACAAATTATTATTATTATATAAAAATGTACTTAAAGTACCAAAAGTATAAAGTAGGCCTACTCATTAACCCATTCTGACCTGAGATCAGATTCTATAAACGTCTTCTACATCCTGACAGTTTTCTGACCTACAAGCTCTTATCTGAGCTTGTAGATCTGCTATTTTTCAATAGCTAAAGCATAACATGATGCTGACACCAAAATGGTTTCCCGTTCAGAATGGGTTAAGCAGAATGTCCCATTTCAAGCTTTCAAATGAATAAAAATATTTCTGTTAGTATTGGACAGCTTGCATATAGGCTGTATTCAAATTCACGAAATGTACGTATATGTACAGTATATCTCACAACAGTGAGTACACCCCTCGCATTTCTACAACAAAAATGATGTCTCTTCATGAAGAAACGACACTTTGATACAATGTAAAGTAGTCCGTGTACAGCTTGGATATCAGTGTGGATTTTATTTCCCCCTCAAAATAACTAAAAACACAGCCATTAATTCCAAACTGCTGGCAACAAAAGTGATACACCCTTAAAGGGACACTTAAAGGGACACAAATATATGTTAATGACGTTTAGAAGCTTTAGAACACTTTCCTGGGGGTCTTTATGTGTGTAATATGTGGTTTAGAACACTTTCCTGGGGGTCTTTATGTGTGTAATATGTGGTTTAGAACACTTTCCTGGGGGTCTTTATGTGTGTAATATGTGGTTTTAGATATTTTAGATTGTAGCAGTGAGCCTGTTGTCTCTGATGTCATGGACACTGGTCTCACTTCCTTCCTGGACTACAATTCCCAAAATACGTTGGTGCACTGCTCCTCCTTGTGGATAGGGGAGGTCTGTCTTACTGAGACAACATGTAGTCCAGGAAGTAAGTGATCCCAGTGTCCATGACATCAGAGACACTGTGCTCACTGCTACAATCTAAAATATCTAAAACCACATATTACACACATAATTTACTCTCAGCTCCTTTAGCAAGGCAGTGGTCATGTTGGAGGTGTGTTTGGGGTCATTATCATGTTGGAATACTGCCCTGTGGTCCAGCGTCTGAAGGGAGGGGGTCATGATCAGCTTCATATCCAGAGGTTGTCTTCAGGAAATAGACGTAGGAGTGCTGCCAGTATTGCTGCAGAGGTTAACCCATTCTGACCTGAGATCAGATTCATAACGAGGTTTCCGCTGGACACACACTGGTCCGATTAACCCATTCTGACCTGAGATCAGATTCATACGAGGTTTCCACTGGACACACACTGGTCTGATGAACCCATTCTGACCTGAGATCAGATTCATACGAGGTTTCCACTGGACACACACTGGTCTGATGAACCCATTCTGACCTGAGATCAGATTCTAAAAATGTCAGTCGTTCTTCGATTTTTCAAAAATAGCAGACCTACAAGCTCGTATCGCGCCACTCGGTGGCGCGATATGAGCTTGTAGATCTGCTATTTTTCAATAGATAAAGCATAACATGATGCTAACACCAAAATGGGTGCCCGTTCAGAATGGGTTAAAGGGGTGGGGGGGTCAGCCTGTCAATGCTCAGACCATACGCCCACACTGTCGTCCTAGAGAAGGAAGCCTTTCATTTCTTCAGTGTTGTCACACGAAGAGATATAATTACATATTTGCAGAAATGCAAGAGGTGTACTCACTTTTGCGACATACCTGTACTGTCTGAAGTATTAGAATAAAATGTGTTGGTGTAAAAGTACAATATTTTCTCTCTGAAATGTAGTGGCGTAAGTAAAAGTACTACTGAAAATGTGACATGCTCGAGTAAAGTATAGGCTACAAATACCTCAACATTTTACAGAACTTAAGTAAATGTACTTAGTTACTTTCCACCACTGAGTATAAATCATCCTTTGCGCTCCTGATATTAGAGTAGAGCCCGCTTGCTTCTCCAGGCACTCACCATATACAGTATGAATATTTCTCTCATTCCTATTTTTATTACCGTGCCCTTTTAATATAGAGTGAGGGGATCAAAAGCGTGAGAATACTCGACTCCTGAGAGAATGTTTGTCATTTGTCTCACCCCTTCGGCATCAGAGTTATTTACCTCGCTCGCTCCTGGAGAGAGACCTCGCTCTGTCTATCATTTCATTTTCATTTTTATTGCCCCCCCCCCCCCCCCCCCGACTCTATCACAACGACTCCGATTGCCCAACCCCACCCCTCAAAAGAAAACGCCTCGAAAAAGGAAATGAATCGAGCTGGCGCTCGCAGCCACACACACAGACATGAATTAAACATTTCAGCGGCACACACACACACGCACACACACACACACACACACACACACACACACACACACTGTGTGTGAGAGAGACCGGGCCCATGCTAAACCATACATTTTCTGTGCATGACTGCTCACATCTAACAGATATAGCAGGACAAATCACATGGCTGGCACATATCAACATTCACAGAATCATATCATAACCATTCCGGAACGCCGAGCAGAATAATCGCACACCGGCGCTGAGAGCTCAGGGCTGTCTCCTCTCCTCGCATTTGGAGTAGCCAAGTAGTAATAGAGCAGCTAGGAGCGTCTCACTGGCTCGCAGAGGGGTCAAGTAGCCCCTGTACTTCTGCCATGAATGATACATAAATGATACAGCATCATACCCTGTTCCGATGTACTGTATGTGTGCCACAAGACGATTATCCCATTCTGACCTGAGATCAGATTCATACGAGGTTTCCACTGGACACACATTGGTCTGATTGACCCATTCTGACCTGAGATCAGATTCTAGAAATGTCAGTCGTTCTTCGATTTAAAAAAAAATAGCAGACCTACAAGCTCGTATCGCGCCACTCGGTGGCGCGATACGAGCTTGTAGATCTGCTATTTTTAAATAGCTAAAGCATAACATGATGCTAACACTAAAATGGGTGCCCGGTCAGAATGGGTTATAGGCCACAACTGCTACACACAGTGGTGTGAAAAAGTACTCTGTTTTTGCACCCGCTTTGAATGTTATGGACCGAAGGTCACTTATCATTCGAATGCAGTCGAGCCAGCAGGTTATCTGGGGCCTATAGCTGGCTGCGAATCCTGCCATTAAGAAACACGGAAGTGAAATGACGAAGCGAAAACATGGTGAAACTGACTTACGTGGCCGGTTAAGACTGATATGAGGTTAGGGGGCTTACGTGGCCTGAGGTTATAGGTTTAGGTATAGGTTCTTGCTTAAATGTAAGTCGCTCTGGATTAAGAGCGTCTGCTAAATGCCTAAATTGTAAATTGTACAGGTTAGGTTTAGTTGGACAATGCAACCAACGTCTCCACGTTTCCTAATCGCAGCCAGTAAGCTCCATGATAACCTGCTGGCTCGATGCATCCGAGTGGTAAGTAACCTACCGGTGATAATCGGTTGAATTTAGTTAAAGCCCGCTAGTTTTTGAGCGGTGCAAAGCCGCTCCAACATTTGACAGAGTGTGTCTGCGTGTCCATATAGCAACACAAGTGTCCATATATGGAGTTGGAACAACAGATGTTCAGGAGGCGGAGACACACACATTGACCCCGCCCTCCACGCCAATCTACATTTATTTATACCACCCAGAATCCTCCATGTTTCGCCCGCCTCGCCGCGTCGCACACAAGCCCCTTTCCTACAGGCATAGGAGTGGCTAGCGCCCCTCAAAAAGAAATATAGAAAAGTATAGCATTTCTGTTTTTAATATGAATGCTGTATTGTAAAAAAAAAAAAAAATCTATCAATAGTGAAAATAGTGCTGTTTGTCAGTCAGTCCTGGGTCAAACAAAGAATGATTGGAATTGTATGTGTTATGTTTTTTTGTCCACTTTTCTTATAGTCAAAGTAGAAACTCATTGAAACCCTCAAAAGATCCCATTTGTCTGTCTGTGTGCAAGTCTAATTTCCAGAGAGAGAGCCAGGCAGCACTCAGGCCAAACTCAGCTCATGTTTACCAAGATGTGGAAGCATCAGTGCCACCATTGGCCCGCTTCCTTCATGGTTGCACTGCATATTAATGAGCCAATCAGCTTCATTTAACAGACCAAGAAACAGTGTTCCCAACTAAAGGGCACTTTATTGGAGAGCCATCAACCTGGAGCCGCGCGCCATCTGTGCAGATGGCAGAGACGCTGCAAGCCCAGGCTCACTTCAGTGTGTACGTGACGTTTGCTTGTAAAGCAGAAGGAGATGTGTGTGTGTGTGTGTGTGTGTGTGTGTGTGTGTGTGTGTGTGTGTGTGTGTGTGTGTGTGTGTGTGTGTGTGGGGGGGGGGTGGAAACTACAAACACTGTAAACATACAGGGGTTGGTTTTTACACCTCAGGCTATATCCAGAGGAGATGACTTTCTTTTTGGCACTCTGTCTGTCTCTCTCTCTCTCTCTCTCTCTCTCTCTCTCTCTCTCGTCTCTGTCTCTCTCTCTCTCTCTCTCTCTCTCTCTCTCTCTGATAACAAAACCCTCCCAGACATCTATCTATAGTGGCATGCTGCCCACAGGATGCTAAATCACTTGTGCAGACGACACACACAGTCACTCTCATAAATAGTGGCGCTGAATCACACCACGGCTGCAATAAAACTGCTCCACGTTGTTAGGCCTGGCTAATCTGTTTCCTGTAATTTAATATTTTCATAAGCATAGATGGCAAACGATGAAATATAGCCAGGACTGGAGAGCCTCGGCGCTTCGCAGAGGCCCCTGCGCGGCGATTTGTTGCTTAATGAAGCCATTAAACCTCACACTATACCAAACTAGATACAGGCAAAAATAATGGCGTCATTAGTGGGGGGAATTGGGGCCCTGTAAGCAGGAATTAACCCATTCTGACCTGAGATCAGATTCATACGAGGTTCCCGCTGGACACACACTGGTCTGATTAACCCATTCTGACCTGAGATCGGATTCTAGAAATGTCAGTCGCTCTTCGATTATTCAAAAATAGCAGACCTACAAGCTCGTATCGCGCCACTCGGTGGCGCGATATGAGCTTGTAGATCTGCTATTTTTCAATAGCTAAAGCATAACATGATGCTAACACCAAAATGGGTGCCCGTTCAGAATGGGTTAAAATGCACGTGTAGGCCTGTGTTGGGCGCACGTTGCCATATTATACCATGAACCTGAGATAACAGCAACAATTTTAGTTTTCTTTTTTTTTTATACGGTCTCATAATTATGATATGCATTAAAACCACAAATTGTGGCTCGGAAGAGTTATCATTATTCTCACTATAGATTCATGTAGTAAGTTTTACAAATACACAATAACGTGTGTCCAATCTTCCGCCGTAGTCTGAAAACCCACCTCTTCAGACTCCATCATGGCCCATAGCACTTACCCTAACCCCTTAGATAGCATTTCTGTTGGCTTAGATAGCATCTGATACAGACTTATAGCATGTTATGTAGACGGCACTATAATTGTATTGTATGTAGTCATGATAGCACGCCATAGTACGTATGTATGGCATAGTAGTATATATATATAGTTTATATGTATAGTCTCATAATATAGATATTCCACTGTTACTTTCTTAGCTTACGCATGTTTTATGATAAATGCTTTTGTGATGTATTCCCATGCTTTTGTTCTTGATTATTGTAAATCGCTCTGGATTAAGTCTGCTAAATGCCTAAATTGTAAATTGTAAATTGTCTTTGGTGTTTGACTAATGACCGTTGCATGTACAGTAGAAGAGCTACTGTAGGCCTACATGTGTAATTATTGCTGGAGCCAGAGCCTACATTTCAACATCTAACAAGTTAACAACATCACCTGTGTTTGTGTATAGTCTCCTCTCTTGTTACCCACAATGCACGGCTGACCGCGAACTCCTTTAATTGAAAGGTGTTAATTAGCAGCAGACACATGCACATGGCTCATGCATTCCAATGGCATCTCATTGCAAATAAGCAAGGCCACCCCAAGGTAACCTGACGCTGCCAGATCCAAAAAGCTTGCTATACACAAATTTGTTCTGGCAGCGTCAGGTTAACCCCAAGGCCCCGATCCACTTTAACTCATCCAAAGGTTGCACGATTCCTTGCCCCGCCCTCTCCCCCTCGTCCCGATCCGTCAAAGAGTTTCTCAAGTGCGTATAAATCGCCGCTGGTGGTGACTTTTGTTTGCGTCTCCAAGCTCATTCCGGGGGCTCTGCGAGGTTCCTCGCCTCGGTTTAATACATCATTCATTAGTCCATTCTGACCGGGCACCCATTTTGGTGTCAGCATCATGTTATGCTTTAGCTATTTAAAAATAGCAGATCTACAAGCTCATATCGCGCCACCGAGTGGCGCGATACGAGCTTGTAGGTCTGCTATTTTTTGAAAAATCGAAGAACGACTGACATTTTTAGAATCTGATCTCAGGTCAGAATGGGTTCATCAGACCAGTGTGTGTCCGGCGGAAACCTCGTATGAATCTGATCTCAGGTCAGAATGGGTTAGATTATGGAAAGCCATTAGTGTCAAGATTGGGAACCTGCGAATTCATTGTGGCGCTCGGCTTAGCATACAAAGCAGGGAGCTGTGGCTTTTCCGCGCGGCTAAATATCGACGACAGCCCTTGTTATGCTTGATGGATGAGCTTCATAATTAGACAGAGCCGATGCTTTGGACTATTAATGAGGTCTGTGAATAAATTCCTCCTCCTGCTCCGACGATCGCCGCGTCCGTCTTGGATTTGCCTGGCCGGGTGCAGAGCGCGCAGCGCGGGCTCTGCTGAGAACATGAATAACCCATTTCTGACCTGAGATCAGATTCTATAAACGTCTTCCTTCTACATCCTGACAGTTTTCTGATGAAGCTATGTTTCTATGTCAGTCGTTCTTCGATTTTTCAAAAATAGCATACCTACAAGCTCGTATCGCGCCACTCGGTGGCGCGATATGAGCTTGTAGATCTGCTATTTTTAAATAGCTAAAGCACGACATGATGCTGACACCAAAATGGGTTCCCGTACAGAATGGGATAAACATGAGGGGTTCCAATACTTGGGAAATTAAAATACCTGAGTCAATATTTGATACGGTCACGTATTATCCTTGCGTGCGGCTTAGTAAAAACTTGTGATTTGCTAATGTGACAGATCGCATGCTGGCTCTATTTATGATTATGGGAATTTCACAGAAGATTTTCTACATAGTGGATAAAAGTCTAGTTTGATGTTAATACCGTGATTCTCAAAACATAACATAGGGTAAGAAGCCCATCCCTTATTGGCTCCCCAAACGCATTTTGCCTAGAATTTACATACTTCATAACATAATAGCAATAAACATACAAGATAATAATCTGCAAGGGGGAGCAGGTGTTGAAGTAAATACAAACTGAATGAAAGTAACTTTTAGTTTTAAAACAATGCTCCCCTTTAAAAATATGTTTCCGAGGGGAATTCAATGGCCGACACCGATACAGAGAACAACGAGCAGGACAATACAATGACAACGACAGCACAATAACTAACAACTAAGGCTATGATGATCACTTTGTGGTAGAATGCCTTTATTAGTTCAATACAGGAGCACATTTGCGGTATGACTTGTTGGCAGACAGAGCATGTTGTAGGTCAGGGTCATGACAGGAAAAGCAATCTCCCCCCTAACAACAAGATCAAAGTTGAACTTGTTGATAACCTAGTCCTGGCAGGACACTCAAAAGTTGTTGCTGTCACTCCTATGACATGTGCATATCCATCTGGGGATCAATAAATGGTTATCTTATCCCCAGAATAGGAGTATATCGGTGAGTCAAAATGTACTTCCATCTCTGTATGTAATTAGTGAAGCAAAAAGAGACACAGGAGCAGAGAATTGTCTGTGACGGCTCGGTCGTGTTTGGTGACAGGATGTGACTGGAACAACATATACTGTAGGTATACTGTATACGTTATTTTACCTTAACCCATTCTGACCGGGCACCCATTTTGGTGTCGGCATCACGTTATGCTTTAGCTATTCAAAAAATAGCAGACCTACAAGCTCGTATCGCGCCACCGAGTGGCGCGATACGAGCTTGTAGGTCTGCTATTTTTGAAAAAAATCGAAGAACGACTGACATTTTTTTAGAATCTGATCTCAGGTCAGAATGGGTTCATCAGACCCAGCGTGTGTCCAGTGGAAACCTCGTATGAATCTGATCTCAGGTCAGAATGGGTTAAATGCCAGCTGCGCCCTCTGTGTCACATTATCACATATACACTTCTGTGTCTCATATAGGCTTTTTTTTTTTATATAAGAATTTGAAGGGTTTCAGAAAACCTTAGGTTAGGTTTTAGGAAGTGTTTTTATAATCGGCCTCATGGGGTCTAAATGGGTTAACCCATTCTGACCTGAGATCAGATTCTAAAAATGTCTATTACATCCTGACAGTTTCATTATTAACCCATTCTGACCTGAGATCAGATTCTAAAAGTGTCTTCGATTTTTCAAAAATAGCAGACCTACAAGCTCGTATCGCGCCACTCGGTGGCGCGATATGAGCTTGTAGATCTGCTGTTTTTCAATAGCTAAAGCATAACATGATGCCAACACCAAAATGGGTGCCCGTTCAGAATGGGTTAAACTGCCATGTGAACCCAAGTAGAATGGGGTATAATAAATTGTCAGCAGTCTTTGGATGTGTTGATACCTGCACATTGCTCAGTTTAGTATACTTTGATAATGTGTCTGCTTTCTTTCTCAACCTGTCGAGACTACTTTAGTGGAACGTTGCAGACATAAGGTTTACCCGTCGCTAAGCAACTACGTCTATTGTTCCTTATTGTTCCTTCCATAACTTTTATTTTTGCTTGTCGTCCCTCAAGCTTCATTCAGCTCCAGTCTATAACAATCACATAAAGGTCCAAAAGAGTCTCTTTGACAAGACCCACATCACAAATGTATATCCATCAGTCAGTGTCACGTCCCACAAGACTTCAAATTGGCTCAAGTTATTCACAAAAAGGAAACAAATGTGACCAGTGCCAGTATTTTCAACCACAAGTCGCCACTAATGAAATCTCACAATAGACGAAAATACAATTATTTATTTATTTTGGTGGTTTTCGTTTTTAGCCACATTAACACAGTTGGAATGTTAAAGAATGTTTTTTATTCCATCAGAAAGTCGTTTTAGTGTCATTAAGTCGTTGTAATTGCGTAAACAAGTCACTATGTCTAATGTTTTAACAATTGGGTTAAGCAATGCTAGCCAATGCTAATCAGAAAATCAGCTTTCCTTTCAAAGTATGCAAATTCCGCTAAAATCCGCTTTTTTGTACACAATCGTTTTTGAAGATAATACTAGTCTTTTACTAACTGGCTAACAGAAATAGCAGAGAAAGAAGTATTAACCATCGTATTTTGTATACCTGGCAACTATGGCCCCGTTTCCTCGACCTCGCCGAGAGTAAGCTGCTGTTTGAATTCAGAACATCCCCACTGACACATGTCTACTGTATTTAACAGAGAAGAGCAGAGTAAGCTGCTGTTTAAATTCCAACCTGGCTTCAGAACATCCCCACCGACACATGCCTACTGTATTTAACAGAGAAGAGCAGAGTAAGCTGCTGTTTGAATTCCAATCTGGCTTCAGAACATCCCCACTGACACATGCCTACTGTATTTGTACTTCAGAACATCCCCACCGACACATGCCTACTGTATTTGTACTTCAGAACATCCCCACTGACACATGCCTACTGTATTTGTACTTCAGAACATCCCCACTGACACATGCCTACTGTATTTGTACTTCAGAACATCCCCACTGACACATGCCTACTGTATTTGTACTTCAGAACATCCCCACTGACACATGCCTACTGTATTTGTACTTCAGAACATCCCCACTGACACATGCCTACTGTATTTGTACTTCAGAACATCCCCACTGACACATGCCTACTGTATTTGTACTTCAGAACATCCCCACTGACACATGCCTACTGTATTTGTACTTCAGAACATCCCCACTGACACATGCCTACTGTATTTGTACTTCAGAACATCCCCACTGACACATGCCTACTGTATTTCAGTTCAGAACATCCCCACTGACACATGCCTACTGTATTTGTACTTCAGAACATCCCCACTGACACATGCCTACTGTATTTGTACTTCAGAACATCCCCACTGACACATGCCTACTGTATTTGTACTTCAGAACATCCCCACTGACACATGCCTACTGTATTTGTACTTCAGAACATCCCCACTGACACATGCCTACTGTATTTGTACTTCAGAACATCCCCACTGACACATGCCTACTGTATTTGTACTTCAGAACATCCCCACTGACACATGCCTACTGTATTTCAGTTCAGAACATCCCCACTGACACATGCCTACTGTATTTGAACGACTACATCAAACGTGAGATAGACTCTGGCAAATTCTGCAGGTCATGCTGGACCTCCAAAAGGTGTTTGACACGGTAAATCATTCAATTCTACTGGGCAAACTGAAAGCGATCAGCGAGAACAAAATGGCCCTACAGTACATCTTGGTAAAACAGAATCTATTCTATTCAGATCCAAACATTCTCTCAGTAAGGTCAACGTACATAAATGATTTCAAGGAAAAAGTTGATGACATATAGTAACCTCCAGCATTACATATTTGGGCTGTACAAACTGACAGGTGAAAGCATGGCAACAAAGGTGATCAAAAAAGTACATCAAAGAACAATATTCATGAGCAGAATTTATTCCTTTATCAACAAAAGTGCTCTCAAGACTCTAATAGCTCTAATTCAGCCCTCCTTTGACTACGCTTCCACCTCTTGGTTCTCCAGCATCACAATGTCACTTAAGACTAAAGACTTAAGACCTTCCAAAACAAACTCATTGGACTATACTTCTCAGCCTGGGGCCCATGACTCACCTCTTTCCAACCCATTTTGCTAGTCTAAACCACGGCTCCGGGTTGAAGACAGAATTAAGCAATTGTAAATGGGATTGACATTCAGAATTGTAAATACAACCTTGCCCTCAATGCCCTCAGTAGGCTACCCTGGCATACCTGACTCACTACCTCAAAAAAGTGAGCGATGCCCACAGCAACAATACTAGATGGAGCGAAAACAACGATCTGGTGCCACCAACTTTCAAAACAAATGTGGATAAATTCTCCTTCTACAGCACCGCCGCCACCCAAGCGTGGAATGCCCCCCTCGCTCAAAAAAATGCAGATCTCTTGCATCTTTTAAAACAGGCCTGAAAAACAATCATGGCGTTAATGTTTATCTGCAGTTGATGCGTCCACAAGTGGAGTGGAAGGACTAAAAGTGCTAATGACAAAAGGACAAGAACACAGAACACGGCTGTTTCATCCCAGCTACGTGCTTCTTGAAACATGAAACATGAAAGACGCAGGGACTCTATATTTGTCGGCTGTCATAGCCATCCTCCCTGAACTCACGCTAGCAGGTCTAAAAGATCGATATTAACATAAAACGCACCAGTACAGATGAAAGGATAACACATACATTATCTTTCACGTAAAAAATTAAATATATATATTTCTAAATTGCCCACATTCTCTGCTGCAGTCATGTCACCTATATGCATGATTAGATCATTATATCCAGGTGCCTTCTGAATGAGGTTCCTTTCCCCTCCATCAGACGCCCCAGCTGGCCAGGGGGAGGTAGTTTAGAGACCAGGATTACTGCATGTTTTTTGTGAGGGTACCTACCCTAGGGGACACGGGGAGAACATGCAATCTCCACACAGAAAGGCCCTTTCGCCAACCCCGCCTCGGGTATGCAGGGCACTGATGACGCGGAGGAGAGAACACGCCCCCAGCTTCGTCAGCGGGAATCGAACCCAGGACCTGAGGCGACAGCACCCCCGACTGTGCCCTAAGTTTCAAGCAGACATGAGGCAGGCTGAGTCACATCACCAACATGACCTTTGAGGATGACCTTTGAGGGATGTATTGATCTTCCATGGCGTGAGCCGCACATTTATTGACGTCTGCTCCGTGCCAGGCAGAGCGCCTTTGAAATGCACACGGCCCTTACACAGCTGCCCTTACACAGCTGCCCTTACACAGCTGCCCACGGTGACCCATTTCAGTAGAAATTGTTTCTTGAGGGTCACAACGTGGTGAAATCTTAACCCATTCTGACCTGAGATCAGATTCATACGAGGTTTCCACTGGACACACACTGGTCTGATTAAAACCCATTCTGACCTGAGATCAGATTCATACGAGGTTTCCACTGGACACACACTGGTCTGATTAATTTCATTGCATTCGAACTTTTGGTTAATTTTATAAATCCATTTGTAACTTTCAGAATTCACAACACAACACACATATTTGCAGAGATATAGACTATGGCTACAACAAAGTGAACCGGTGCCTTTCCTTTTTAACGACGCCATAAACTCACCAATGCCTGTACAGTGTACAGTGTACAGTGTACACTGTACAGTGTACAGTGTACAGTCAGCCAGCTCTGCCACAACACGACACCCATTTCAAGTCCCCTTCATTCGTCACAGTGCTGTGATCGATTCATCATTTCATGCTATTTAACCCATTCTGAACGGGCACCCATTTTGGTGTCAGCATCATGTTATGCTTTAGCTATTGAAAAATAGCAGATCTACAAGCTCATATCGCGCCACCGAGTGGCGCGATACGAGCTTGTAGGTCTGCTATTTTTGAAAAATCGAAGAGCGACTGACATTTTTAGAATCTGATCTCAGGTCAGAATGGGTTGATCAGACCAGTGTGTGTCCAGCGGAAACCTCGTTATGAATCTGATCTCAGGTCAGAATGGGTTCGTCAGACCAGTGTGTGTCCAGTGGAAACCTCGTATGAATCTGATCTCAGGTCAGAATGGGTTAAAAGAACCTCCACCCTTTGATGACACAGCCCACATTTTTGGGCTTTTTTGTGAGGTGTGAGGGGTGGAGGGGGGGGGGATGAAATATTTATCCCACTTGTCCGTGCCTCGCTGTGTATCGCCATTAATTATTCATGGTGGCCTAAAATGGCTCTGGGATGTGCAATCTGTACCCAGCCAGGAAGACCGTTACCTCCCAGATGGCCGGATTACATTCTGGGCTAGCGATGCGATGCCTCTCTCTCTCTCTCTGCCTCCTCGCTCGAAACTGCTGGAGATGCACCGGAGATCTCCTGTGCCAAACCTGGCTTATACATAATGAATAGGGTATCTCTCTCTGTCTGGATATTGCATTTATCAAGCTTGAAACCACTTGTTTCACGCTCTGGCGCTTGCATGAAGGCAAAGTGTAACAAAATGTTTTTGACGTATGTGTGTGTGTGTGTGGGGAGCTCGAAGGTCCTAAGGAGAAATCGTTGAAAAGGATTCGGA